>NC_142340.1:10145000-10316250 GCF_054954075.1 Amborella trichopoda | reverse complement strand
ATAGTTGGAAAAAGGTTATGATGATAACCTATACTAATGGCTAATGATTTCCCCCTTTCTTGATCTGTTTCTTTTCATGTTTTTCTTAATTCACTAGAAACACTAAACCAACACAAAACCAGGCTTTACCAATGGGCAGAGCTTGGTGCAGCCAAAGCTAACCGGTGGCCGATTGCGTGAGTCGGCCAAGATACTTGGCTTGCCCTATGGGCGAGGTGATCTCCTGAATCTGCATAACACACCCTTGTATGTCGATCTTCTATAGATTGTTATTTACTCAAAATCGGTCAAATCGTGTGTTGGCCAGATCCTTTTTAAAAAGTATCGAGGGTATGTGCCCCATTACAAACACTTGGACAAATATTTCAATTTTTATTGATAATTTTAAAAAGAAAATTACATTATTAGAAACAATAAGAGAAGATAAATGAGCTTTACCCGTAGCTAACCACACTATTAGTTTCACGATAAAGATAAGAAACTTCACTAAAAATATGAGAAAAGGAGACCGGAAAAGGAGACCAAAAGAGTAGCTACAATATCTATGATATGCAACCAACCATAAAGAATGGAGTACCCAAAGGACCTTCTGATCTTTATTACACCGTCTAATCATGTATGAGAAAAGGAGACCGAAAGAGTAGCTACAATATCTATAATTTGCAACCAACCATAAAGAATGGAGTATCCGAAGGACCTTTCGAGTTTTATTACACCATCTCATCATGTTCATGGAATCTTTCAATCATGCAACTTAAACTTTAAGTTTTTAGCGATGAAAATCTTCAATCCACTAAAGAAAGCACTAAGCTTAGCAAAGTTTGCAGTTGCATTACCTATCGGACCAGCATAGGTAAATAAAACATTCCCAAAACAATATCGGACCAGCATAGGTAAATAAAACATTCTGAAAACAATCCCGCAACACTCCACCAATCCCAGCAAAGTTTGCAATCAGCATAGGTAAATAAAACATTCCCAAAACAATATCGGACCAGCATAGGTAAATAAAACATTCTGAAAACAATCCCGCAACACTCCACCAATCCCAGCAAAGTTTGCAATCAGCATAGGTAAATAAAACATTCCCAAAACAATCCCGCAACACTCCACCAGACCAGTTAGGTAAATAAAACATTCCCAAAACAATCCCGCAACACTCCACCAATCCCATCTAATCCAGGGTTACCCAAATGTTAGTACCAATAGAGAAAAGATTAACTTGATAATCCCGCAACACTCCACCAATCCCAGCTAACCCAGGGTTGCCCAAATGTTAGTACCAAGAGAGAAAAGATTAACCTGAGAAATACCCTAGCCCTACTTTGTAACTGAGATATGCCCCATCCCTCCTTTGTACCTAATAGCCATATATGCCCCATCCCTCCTTTGAACTGATAGCCACGACCCATCCTCCTTTGTAATTGATAGTCACGACCAAATTGAAAATTTGATGCCTATCAAAAGTCCTTTTATTTCTCTTATTCCAAACCTCCTAAAAAAGCACACCCTTTGCTATCTTCCAAATTATATTACCCGTCTTAGGTAGATGAGGTAGAGCTAAATGCGAGACAATCCCCTCCACAAATTAAGGAAGCTAAATGCGAGACAATTCCCTCCACAAATTGAGGAAGCACCAAATTTATCTCTAAAACACCAAACAAACAATGCCAAATTCTCATCGTGAAAGGGCAATGAATAAATAAATATGCACCTGATTCACCATCTGACTCGCATGGCAAACAAACATTTGACAATATCTTTTCCCTTTTGATCAAATTATCAATAGTCAAGACTTTCTTCTGAGAAGCTAGCCAAACAAAAACTTGAACTTTGTGGGAGGAATTGGCCACTTCCAAATTTGAAGGATATGAGGGCAAGACCATCTCCATCAGTCATGAAAGAAAAGATTATAACATGATTTGACAGAAAAACACTATCACTTTCAATCTGCCATATCATCTCATCTTCATCATTCTGTAAAATATAGGCCTTATCCAACAGCCCCATTAATGCACACCAATGAGACAACAACACATTATTCAATCAGCTATAAGTCAAATAAATATCCCATGAAAGCAAATCACCCGTTCTTTCTATCGCTTCACTTACCCTTAAGTTTGGCTTAGAAACAATTCTAAATAACTCTGGAAAAGCAAACTTAAGTGGATACTCCCCTTGCCACTTATGGTGCCAAAACAAAATTTGATTGCTACCGCTTAAATTCCATATAAAGTAACTCGAAATCATAGGCCTGCAATTAAAGATAGCTCTCCACACATGAGAGGTATCATTACCTCTTCCACCCTCAAGCCAAAAGTCATGTCTATCCATACCATGTTTTGATAATAAAACTTGGTATCACAATTGGTCCTCCAGATGGAGACTACGCCACCACCATTTGCACATCAAAGCTAGGTTAACCATTCTAATATTTCGAATACCCAAACCTCCTTCCCGCTTTGGAGTGCATATTTTATCCCATCTTAGCAAATGAAATTTCCTAGCCTCACCACTGGAACCCCATAGAAAGTCCCGTATCATCTTTTCAATTTTTTTTGCGATCGAAGCGGGTATATTAATCAAGGACATCTGATAACTCGGAAGGTTAGCCAAACATGACTTCAATAAAGTTAAAGTCCCGCCCAATGACAAATACTTATGCTTTCAAAGATCAAGTTTGAGTTGAACTCTTTCAAATACTTTATCACAGACAACAATGGAAAGTCTTTAATAAGAAATAGGCAAGGCGAGATATATAACAGGCAATGAACCAGTCTTACATACCATAACACTAGCCAGATTCGCTACCACCTCCTCTGAGCAATTTATAACAATCATAGAGACTTGTAAAAATTAACTTTCAGGCCCACACAAACTTCTAAAAATCTAACAATGTTCTTCACTCGCATAGACTTAGCATCACAAAAAATGAAAGCATCGTCTGCATATTGCAAATATGAGACATTAATACCTGAGGCAGAGATTTTAAAGCTTGTAAAATGACCCAGACTCTCTGCCCTACTCATCATCAAACTGAAACATTCAGCATAGATAGTAAATAAGAAGGAGACAGAGGATCCCCTTGACAAAGTCCTCTAAAGACTTTGAAAAAACCAATAAGACTCCTCCTAAATAACAAAACCAATAGGACTCCTCTTAAATAACAAGGCAGACGTCCTTTAGGTGTAGAATAAACCAGATGTCAAAAACCAGCAGCCTTGGGGATCGAACTCGAGACCACTTGACTAAAGAGGCATACGAAGACGAAGAGCTGCGTAAATAGGAATACTAAGGGTGGACTGCTAACTGGTATTGCCATTTTGCGTTTAGTGTTAAATATTGGAAGGGAGGTTATATGGTATATAACATTTTTTTTGGAAAAAGTTTATATACAAGTGCAAGGCTCTAAACAATCAAGATAGGGCGCTTCTCAAAAATTTAACTAGAATAGATTGCTATCCTCAAATTGATCAACTCGACCTCATGATGCATGGACGTGAGAAACAAAATGAATTTCAAGTTTTGAAAATAGTACATCTTGTAATGCATTTTTGGACAGTCAATTTTCAAGATTTTCTATTTTTCATAAATTTGCTCAATCTACGCTATTTTTGAAGCTTTAAATTTTATAATTAGAGATGGAAATATATTTTAAAGCTATCACTAAGATTTGCAGTATTGAAACCACATTTCTCGACACTATTTGAAGGTATACTTTACTTTGATTGTTAGAACCTCGGCTCTATACAAACCACTTGGTCTTTATTTTTATTTTTTAACTTGAACTCGTCCGAATAACTCGCATTGACGGAGATGTGAGTACCTTGGCCCGCTATTTTTTCAACCTTTATCAGACTGTTCCTTAAGGCTTTTCCTCCCCTATAGACCAGGGACCTTTTCATAGTTTTTACCCTATTTCGGAGTAGTTGGGTGGATGAGAACTTGCCCAGTCTAGTGTGCCTAGGGATAATGTCAATCAAAAGGAAACGTTACTTCTTTTAATTTTTGAAGAAAATGTTTAATTTGTCCGATGCAATAGTCAATTGTTTTCTGGTTTTTGGCTATTATTCCAACAAGCATCTGATCTCTCCATTGGGCAGATGTTGCCATAAAAATTGTTGACAGCCAACTTAAAACTCCATCACCGTCCGAGCACGTGTACGGGTCAGGTTTGAGGTTCAATATCTTTCACTCACCCAAAAAATAAAAAAAATAAAAAATAAAAAAAGCAAGGATGAAGTGTCTTAACACATTAATTGCTCGATTAAAGGCCGGGATAGCTGCATGCACCAGAAAAAGTTCTATGTACTCCTTATGATCAATGTTACAGTAGTAGTAGTAGTTTACTGGAGATGGATTTCCTTGTTCATCGAAAGGTATAGTTTTATCAAGACCCTATAGTATACTAAGCACCACTGCCAGTGTTTAAAAAGCTGAGCCGGTGTGCTGAATCGGTCTCCTACCGAACTTTCGTGCTCATTTGTGTCGAACGATTTGAAAATTTTGGAAGTTTCAATTCGCTCACGATTATGCTCAGTGCCTCCACTCAGTTGACAAGAAGGGAAAATTTAAAATCCTTTTTATTAATATAAAGGCAACCTATTGTCAAAAGTTTTGGAGTAAAAAAATTTGAAAGTTTCAAATCACTCACAATTATGCTCAGTGCCTTCCACTCAATTGACAACAAGGGAAAGTTTAAAGTAATGTTTATTAATATAAAAACAACCTATTGTCAAAAGTTTTGAAGTAGAGGTTTCTAAAATCACTATAAATTCTAGAATGAGCGCTCGAACATATTTTTAATTGCAATCGACAGCCATATGACGTGTTGCTATTTATTAGGTGAAAACAAAGAAGAAAAAGTTTATATAAGGTTGTAACCTTGTACTGTTGAAGTATCACCTAAAAAAACTAGTGAAAAAAAAGAGTGTTATGAAGTTGGGAGATCTTCCAATTGATCATCTCGACCTTGAGATGTATGGATAAAAAAATAAAGAATTTGAAGTCCTAAAATAATGCATCTTGTAACACGTTATCTGGACTGTCTATTTTCAAGATTGTAAAGTATTTGTGAATTTCCTTGATCTGCATTATTTTTTAAAATATAAATTTTATTTTTAGAGTTGAACATGAATTTTCAAGTCATCGTAATGTTTTCGATACCAAAATTACATCTTTTGGAAAAATTTAAAGGTGCATTATATGTAGTATAAAGTTAGTAAAATTACATTCGAAGTTGTCTAGTATATATGGCAGCCGAGTGCCTATCCACCATCCATTCTACACAATGGGCATTGAAGATGAATGTTACAATGCCAGACTTACCTTTTTTTTTTTAAGGAACAGTAACAATATCCATTCAAATGGTATAACATGGATACAACAAAGCACAGTTAAAAAATACTGGCCATTACAAGAAAAGAGAACAAATTCAACAAACTTCTACAACACTACTAGACAACTATTAAAGATAACTAAGAAACCCCTGCTTTCACAATATAGTTAATAGTTAAAACTTTCGTAGCATGTTAATAGTTAAAACTTTTTTCAATTTCAATTTCAATAGTTATAAAAGACTCTTACTTTCAAAAGGATAAGCCACTCCCAGATTTTTTCAATCTCTTTGTCCATCCATCTAACACGATCATTATATAACAATTTGTAAGCTGAGCCAACCGAAAATTTACTACTGTGACTAGGTTCCCAAACCACTTTATCTTCAATTTCAGGACAATAATAGAACTAACTTAGGAGCTTCAAACAATGAGTATATTATTTACAACTCTTCTATATGAACGACAAATATCCCACCTTATTATATGTTGTTTTACATTTTGAATTAACTTTGAATAAAAAAAAAGGAAACCGATTCTTAAGAGGACTTTCACTTAACAATTTCCCTTGCCAAAATCTCACTTTATTTCCTTTTCCTATAATGTTTCTCACATTAGTAAAAAAGAATAACCTATGGGCCAAAATACCTTTCCCGATAGAATAACGTTTCATCTCCATGGCCATCCTTAAGGATGAATGGTGTATGGACCTTCATAAATGATCATCCTATTATTTTATATTTTTATGTAAAAGTTCAATGTTGAACCCTTACTCCTCTCTCTAACAAGCTGGGTATGTATTAAAATTAGTGTTTTAAAACCCGGCTGCATGTGTTGGATCGTTTACCGATAAATTCGTGTCGGATCGCTAGATCAACAATCTGAATTAGGTTTGGATCGGTTCGAATTGTTGATCCAAAAAATGTTAATTAATAAATAAAATAACAATAAAAATAGGGATTTATATAGTGGGGATTTAGGGAAACGTAGGGAAGTATTAGACAAGCATAAAAAGGAAAAAAAATATAGAAAAGTGGTACTTTTAGAGAACAACAAGTCTAGGACCCATGTCATCGTAAAACTGATTCTATCTTGATGGAATCCCATTCAGATCGACGATGCAGATTGAAAATTGCTGGATTTTAAAATACTAGTTAAAATATAAAGGGGCATAATGAAACTTGGAAATGGTTTTCCAGTTATTTATACGTGGAGGAAATAACAAATGGAATGAAGAGTATATGATCACTTTGCATGATTTAAAGGGATTGGAGGGGGGATATGAAAAAAAAGACCAATGTGATCTTTTGCCAGGGAAATACAATAAATTTTTTTTTTTTATATAAAAAATAATTACCTCTTATAATTTTGGCAAAAACATCACTCACAGATGGTCTTATTACAAACAATAGAAATTCCAAAAATAAATAACACATCAATAAGATAAATCTCAACTACTTGATGCCCTTCATACAACCTAATAGTGTGTTTGAGAATCTAAAATAAAAGAACAAATAAATAAAATAAAAGATGCTGGAGATTGCCTCAACCCCGTTTTTTACACCCCACACCGAGTCACCACATCTAATAGCGCGGGATCAGCGGTATAGCTTCAATCTCAAACCGAAAAAGCTAATTTCGGCCAAACTAGGTAAGTACAATTAAATCTCTACAAAATCCTAACTCCAAAATAATAGGCTCAAACCCTAATTTTTCCAACCCTTAAATTAGATTATGAGAGAGAAAGAGAGTCTCTATGTTGGGGCGTGCCCCCTAGGGTCTTTTTAGGAGAGAAGAGAGTAAAGGGAGAAAATCAGCGAGTAGAGAGAGAGGGGCGTGGCCCCTAGGGAGGAGAGAGAGAGGTGTGTAGAGATGGGGGAGAGCATTCTTATTTATAGTGAAATTTAGGCCTAGGGTTTCTTTAGGGTTTCTCATAGTTTGCCTCTTTTTTGATATTGAATATGGACTGTTGATCAATGTGACTTGTGGGGTGAGAGATCTGAACCATTCATTCCATAGATGAGTCATCAACATTATGGAAGGTGCATGAACCATTATCCCCCTTTCCTTAAACTATTTTCCTATTAATATATTTAAATAAATTAAATCCATTAAAGATATCATACATTCCATAAAATTGCATTATCCATCTCATAAATTTCATAAGAATATATCAAGAAATATCAAGTTAATATTTACTATCTTAAATAGATAAGATATGATCAATATTTACTATATTACAAATTGACCATATGTCACAAGATACCCTTTCGATAGTTAAATAACTTGATCACAAAGCTATCAAAAGGAATCCAAAGGGGTGAGGCGTGCCACCCCTATGTGGCACATGTGGCCCCCCACCCACGTGCGACATTGGTGGGCCCATGTAAACTTTGGGCACCCATGGAATACTTTAAAATTGAATAAAATAATTTAATATATATTTGAATTTTTATAACATTGTTAAAACAATAATTGTATTTTTATAATTCCAAAAATCATAAAGAAAAAATATCGAGAGATTCATAAAAATTCAAATAATAAAATTAAAATCATTTCAATAATAAAATGAACACAATTAAATTAATATGATGGAAAAAGGATCCATATGGTTTTAGGAATTCAATATGTAATTTAGGGGTGCGCCACCTTCAACTCTGAACTACAAACTACACTAGTTTTATCGAACCGACACAATGTTTCTCATGACCCACAGACCAATAGGGGCTCATTAGCAGATCACCAAAGTCAAGCCGATGAATTAATAGGTCGCAATCCCTGTCTGTGGATTACAGGTCCTCCCCTAGAGACGAGTGACCTAATGCAACCACAGCTCTACGGTGCATAGGGGTATCTCTCGCACATGCATACGCTTCACCTAAAGGTGGATATCTGGCTTTCTTGAACAATTTATCAATATGCATGCCGTGTGATGGAACATGGTTGAGGTTTTGGCCCCCGTCTCAGTAGGCATACCATCACACAAGGGTCACACAGTTCCTCGGCTCACTCATTTAGGTATAAGCTCTGACCTCATTAAGGGCTAACCCAAAACTCTACTCGGTTAATTTTTTATGCCCAAGTACCTTGGGTTTTCCAACCGACTGGCTTAGATCGTAAAGCACAGTCCGGTATCAGTAAATATCATTTGCTTATTATTGTCCTCGAGGGACCGCACTCCCATTGAGTTTATGTTCCACTATAATAAATATTTTTCGAAGAGATAAAATATCTTTTTCCACTTTTGGTGGTCACATTCATAGGTCTACATATGTCACTATGAAAGATTTTCAATACGCTAGTAGCTCTTTTTGCCATAGTGGTATTTTTCCTTATTAGTTTTCTTTACACATAAGACTCATACACTTTCGATAAATCTCTCTTATAATTTTGAAGAATCCCGTCCTTTTTTAATATTTCCATTCATTTGATATTAATGTGTCCTAACCTCATATGCAATAGGGTAGCATCTAATTCTTTAGGGGACGAGACATAAGCAACGTTCTCTTTTATTTCAATAGTAAATAGCCTGTCTACAAGTGGTCCAGTTATGATCACATCTTTTCCCTTCTTGACCACCACTTTTTCCCCAATGAAAGTGGTTATAAATCCAGCTATAGACATCTTAGGAACTGAAACCAAGCACTTATTCATATTAGGAGCATAAAGTGCTTGCTTTAGGATCAAGGTGCTCCCACTCTTCAGTTTCAACTTAAAATCTCCAACTCTAAGTACATTAGTCTTCTGATTTCCTCCCATGTAAATATGCTGTTGTCCTGGGCCCACGGGAGTGAAAGAACGATAACCTTCCTTGGTGTTTATAACATGGGCCATAGCCCTCGAGCCAAAACACCAAGAAGCTCCCTTGGGATCAGCTAGCATGGACTCGAAAACCACAAATGTCAATTCCTTATTAGTTCTACCAGATTTGTTGAACCGACAACTATTGGCTATGTGGCCCACCTTCTTGCAAATTAAACAAGTTCGAGTCTCTCTCTTTGCTCCCTTATTTCCAAAATCTTTTCTTTTGAAATATCTTTTCTTCTCAAAAGTATTTCTTCCCTTTCCTTTCTTAAATTTAAAAGATGGTTGAGATTTTACCATATGCACAACATCCCTTGGGGTTTGCCTTGAACTCCTCCTTTCTTCTTCAGATTTGATGGTCGTGATGAGTTCCTTCAATTTTGGTGCCTTTCTTCTAGCAAAGATGGAAGATATGAAAGTCTCCCATGAATTAGGAAGAGAATTCACTAAATGAATCACTGGCATAGATTCATTGGGCTTCATGCTTGTATCTTTCAAATCTCTGACTACCGCACGAAACACGTACACATGATCTGCAAACTTGGTACCTTCTACCATTTTTAAATCATTGTACCTTCTCATAGTCATAATTTGCTTCATGAGATAGGGTTCGACATACTTTCTTTCAAGTTTATCAAAAATCTCACTTGCAGTATAGATTGACTCGTACTCAGAATCATACGAGTCAGTCATGACACATAAAAGAATGTGCTTGCATTTCAAGTTCATCATCTTCCAATTGACGCACTCATATTTGATTATTTGAGATGAGTTGTCAGTTGGACGACGAGGTCTATCCTCAAAGAGCACCTCATGCAAGTTTTCTTCATAAAACACAAATTTGATTTTTTTTTTTCATGAAGCAAAGTTGGTCCCATCAAACCTTTCGATTTTCAGGATCTCAGAGATGAAGGTACGAGCAGTGATATATTTCTATTCTCAAGCAAAAATAAGAAAAGACTTCTAATGACATCCAAGTAAAACTAACTCTGATACCAATGAAAGAAATACCTATATGATCTTTTGTTGGGGAAATACAATTTATTTATTTATTTATTTTTATAAAAAATAATCACCCCTTATAATTTTGGCAACAAGATCACTCACAAATGGTCTTATTACAAACAATAGAAATTCCAAAAATAAATAACGCATCAATAATATAAATTTCAACTATTGGATGCCATTCATACAACCTAAAACTGTACTTGAGAATATAAAATAAAAGAACAAACAAATAAAAGAAAAGATATCGGAGTTACCTCAACCAGGCTTTTTACACCCCACACCGAGTCACCACATCCAATGGTACGAGATCAGTGGTCTAGCTTCAATCTTGAAGCGGGAAAGCTAATTTCGGCCAAACTAGGTAACCACCCTTAAATCTCTACAAAACCCTAACTCTAAAATAATTAAGTTCTAGCCCTAATTTTCCCGACCCTTAGATTAGATCATGAGGTAGAGAGAGTTTCTATGTTGGGGTGTGCTCCCTAGGGGCTTTTTAGGAGAGAGAGTAGAGAGAGAAAATCAACGAGTAGAGAGAGGGGCGTGGCCCCTAGGGAGGAGAGAGAGAGGTGTGTAGAGATAGGGGGACAGCATTCCAATTTATAGTGAAACTTAGGTCTAGAGTTTCTTTAGAGTTTCTCATAGTTTGACTATTTCTTGAGATTGAATATGGGCAATTGATCAAGGTGACTTGTGGGATGAGAGATCAGAGCCATCTATTCCATAGATGGGCCATCAACATTATAGAAGGTGCATGAACCATCATCCTTCTTTCTTTAAACTATTTTCCCATCAATATATTTAAATAAATTAAATCCATTAAAGATATCATACATTCTATAAAATTGCATTATCCATATCATATATTCCATAAGAATATATCAAGAAATATCAAGTTAATATTTACTATCTTAAATAGATAAGATATGGTCAATATTTACTATATTACAAATTGACCATATGTCATGAGATACATTTTCCATATTTAAATAACTTGCTCACAAAGCTATCAAAAGGAATCCAAATGGGTGGGGCATGCGACTCCTATGTGGCACATGTGGGCCTCCACCCACATGTCACATGGTGGGCCCATGTGCACTTTGGGCTCCTATGGAATATTTTAAAATTGAATAAAACAATTTAATATATATTTGAATTTTTATAACATTGTAAAAACAATAATTGTATTTTTATAAGTCCAAAAATCATAAATAAAATATTGAAAGATTCATAAAAATTCAAATAATAAAACTAAAATCATTTCAATAATAAAATGAACACAATTAAATTAATATGATGGGAAAATGATCCATATGGTTTTACGAATTCAATCTGTAATTATGGGGTACTCCACCTTCAACTGTGAACTACAGACAACACTAGCTTTATCGAACCGACCCAGTGTTTTTCATGACCCACAGAGTAAGTAGGGGCTCATTAGCGGGTCACCAAAGTCATGTCGATGAATCAAGAGGTCACAATCTCAGACTGTGGATTACAAGTCTGCCCCTATATGAGGCAAGGTCACTACGACCTGATGCAACCACAGCTCTATGACGTATAGGGGTATCTCTCGCACATGCATATGCTTCACCCAAAGGTGGATATCTGGCTTTCCCGAACGATCTATCAATAGCATGCCGTGTGATTGAACATGGATGATGTTTTGGCCCCTGTCTCAGTAGGCCTATCATCACACACAAGGATCACACAGTCCCTAGGCTTACTCATATAGGCATAAGCTCCGACCTTATCAAGGGCTAACCCAAAATCCTCATTGGTTAATTATTTATGCCTAGGTACTTTGGATTTTCCAACCGATAAACAAGTGGAATGAGAAGTATATGATCACTTTGCATGGTTTAAAGGCATAGGAAGGCTGGAATATAAGTTGGAAATCCATTGAACTGAGTCTTATATGGAGAGAAGTCAATATTAAAGGATTCTAGACCGTTTAGCTTATAAATAAGAAAGTCACAGCTGTGAAATATCAAATCAAGTCGCTAAGGGTGTGTTATAAGATTGTTTTCAATAGATTTTAGGTGATCAGTACTGCATAATCCTCGTTGTTTGATTCAAATCATGGCTAAATGTGATTATGACCCTGATGAAACTGCAGTTTCTCCTTTCTTTATCGAATATAAATGACTTAGTTTCATACAAGAATCATAAGGGATTTCATGTAGATTCATTCAAAAATATAGATAAACAATCTAGCACCCAACGTGGCAACCATTGAGCTTGGGATTGCATAGATTTAGTGAAAACAACCTTAAAATTCGATTTTTAGGGCTGTTATAAGCAACCAAGAGTTGGGGTATAGCTGCAAATGAGAATTCAGGGGCGCCAAAGGTGAGATTCTTTTAGCAGCGCGTACTACGTCACTGAAGGCACTTGCTTCAGCGACGGGTACTGTGTCCCTCAAGGAATTCAACAATGTAGATTGCGTCATTGAACCCATATAGCTCCATGATGCTCAAGGCATCCTAGAATACATCCCCTGTTCCCATTTCCAGTGGATTTTCATTTCATTTCGCTAGTTATGTTTTGTTGGTTGGAGATGCATTTCTTCCACATTCTTTGGATCCAGTGTTTCAAATATCAGTGAGTCGATCTAGAATCGGACAATCCGGATCGAATATTATCTAGACCGTCGTTAATCATATGAGAAAACGGGTTCTGCATTAAATCGCGTGCTGATATCATGGGTCGTCGCCTCTTGACTTCATGGGAATGCAGGTACTTCCACGACAGCTGCATACCATGCGCCACGTGGCAACCAAACACAGGAGCAGCAGTTTGCCTAGCACGCGTAGCTATTGCTAAGGTAGTTTTATAAGGCCTTGCTCCTTCCCTGGTACGATATTTAAAAATAAGCTCATTTGTTATATGGCGCTTACTAGAGGTTTTCAAAATAACACGCAGTTTGCACTTTGCACTAAGTTTATAATTATATAATCATAATATTATTAATAAATATGATTATAAATTTAAAACCAATCAAAATTATTTCAAATATCATATAGTTGACCTTCTACTATGAATATGAAAATTTTAAAATTATATTAATATTATTATATCAAATGAATATAATTATATAAAAATTGTGAAATTATTTACTATAATTACATTAAAATCTTTATTGCTATATTGAAATTTTTCATTGTTATAAATACATTAAAACATCACATAATTTATTATATTAAATTACTATATTATTTAATATATTATTATTGTTATATAAATTATATTATTTTTATATTTAGTATAGATTATAATTTTAAATCAATATGTTTATAATTTTTACAAATATTAAAAAATAATTATTGCTAATTTTTTATCATTATAATGGCTTATTTTATGCAACAATAAAAATTAAATATAAATTTAAATTGTATTTAGTCGTTATATAAAATAATGAAACAAGTTCTCAGTGCTTTCATATTTTTTATATAATAATGAAAAACCATAATGTAAATTACCACTATTTCTTAAAATATTTAAGAAACTAGATTTTTAAGAAACTATATTGATTTTTTAAATTATTTTAGGCCAAAACCGTTGATCCAGCCAATATGATACTAATTTCACTTTATATGGAAAATTATTATATTTAATTTTATAATAGATAAGTATTTTTTAATATTTTTAAATTATTTTGATGTAATATTATAATACTATATTATAATTACTAATTATATACATATCCAGCCAGGAAAGCAACATCTAAGTATTCATCTATTTTTACAAAATAATGAATGTACCTAATGCACCGCTCCTAATTTCTTTCAGAAATTAAAAGATTTATAGTGATTTTTTGAAAAACATTTGGGACAAAAATTGCAGATTCGACTGATTCTCGGATCCAATCCACTGATCCAACACAGATCTGGGAGAGGACAATTCGATTCACCGATCCGCTCTTTTAAACACCGTTTGGATATGAGTGTGGAAGATCGGCGATCTTCTTAGAAAGGCATCTCCCAAAAAAGCATCTCCAGGTATACAGGGTTTTAGAACTTCGCTCCAAATCAAGGATTGTATACTATAAGACTATTCATTGTTGTTACAAGTTGGTCACAATCATCTTTATCCATCAGATGTAAAATCTAATAACCTGAAGTGTGCCATACAGGTCAAGGAATTTTATTATGGACTTTATGCCCGGTCAATGACAACATTCACATCCACTCGCTTTTATATCTGATGGTCAGTAGCGATGTGAATACTAAAAATAAATAGTATTTTTGTATCCATTTCCATAAGGAAAAGGTTTATATAATGTTGCAACCTTATAGTGTTGAAGTAAGGTGCTCCTCAGAAATCCTATAGAGGAGAGTGATCTAACTTTAGAAAACCCTCCAAGTAATCATCTTGACATCGAGATGAATGGACATGAAGAAAAAAAAAAAAATCCAAGTTCAAAAAATAGTGCATCCTGTAATATGTTCAAGAGTTTCAATGTTTTTTGGTTTGCTCGATCTGTACAATTTTTGAAATTTTAAACTTTATAACTGAAGATAGAAAGAGATTTTCAAACCATCATAAGGTTTTTTATACCGAACCGACATCCCTAAGTAAATTTTACAGGTGCGCCTTATTTCTACAGTACAACGAGGCAACCTCATACAAACCTCACCCTTTCCATAATTGGCCTTTAGTCTTTGCACCATCATTACTTTATTTTTTAAGTATTTACTTTTTATTTCAGTTTTCTTAAAAAAGACAAAATAATAACCTTGGTTAATTGACACTAATTTATATGACTACATAAAGACTAATATGTAGAAAAATCAAACGTGGGTCCAAGGTTTTTTAAGATTATAATAGGGTGCATTTTTCTTGTTTAGTTTGGATAATTTGTGACCCTGACAAGTTGAAATATCCCAAAAAAATCCCATATTCCCATTTTCAGTGGATTTTCATTTTATTGATCTAGTTAATTCTCTCCGTACTACATCTCTTAGCGGTGCGGTACGCATTGTGGTCGGTTTCTTCAGTAGTTTGAGATTCCATCTTATTTTGGATTGATAGTATGACAAAGTATTTGCACGAGGGTTTTTTTGATACCAAATGCGGGTGGTCTAAGATGGTCCAAATTAAGTGGGATTCGGGAATGAACGTCCCCCTTTGTATTTGTTTTTTATAGCAATAAAGTTATCGATTTTCATCGTGTGCCTCTAGTTTGTTTCTACTTTATTCTTGGCATAATTGAGTCACAATAGCGCATACATGCACGCGATATCAACCGTACAAAATTTGCCATTCCCTTCCCTTAGAGAGAATTATTTTTTATGGGTCTCCTACTCTAACCATTTCATTTCACATCCAACTTTGTTTAAACGTTGTTCACTTCATTTATATATAATACGATTCCCAAATTAATTCTTGGTTTCGAGCTTGGCAAAAATTTCATTTCTTAAAAAGCACAGACTCGCATTAGGTTTCTTTTTTTCTATGCGTTTCGTATGGGAGAAAATGAGATATAGTTCATTTTCCAAAGGGAAAAAGTTTATATAAGTGAGGCTCTAAACAATTAAATTACGGTGCACCTCAAAAATTTTATTAGAAAGAGGTTGTTTTGATGCCAAAATATCTTCAAGTTGATCATCTTGACCTCAAGATGAATGGACATGATAAAATATGGATTTCAAATGTTGGAAGTAGTGCATCTTGTAATGCATTTTATGACAGTCAATTTTCAAGATTTTCGCATTTTCATATATCAGCTTGATCTACACTATTTTAAATTTTATAATTAGATATGAAAAATATATTTTAAGGCTATCACATAGATTTTTAGCATTAAAACCACATTTCTTGGCACTATTTGAAGGTGCGCTTTATTTTGATTGTTTAGAGCCTCATCTCAACTTGAGCATTATGGTTGTCAAAAAAAATACGATTTCAAAATTTAAAAATAATGTATATTACAACAAATCATCTAGACCATCTATTTTGTCTTAAAGATAAGTATTCACAAATCTATAAGATCTGTACCATTTTATGAGTTTTAAATTTTATGTTGAAAATTGATTTTAGAATCATTATGAAGATTTTCGATACCGAAAGTACTTTCCAGGTGAGGATTTGAGGCGAGGCTTTATTCTGTTTCATAAAGCCTAGACCCTATAGAAACTTCATCCTAATTTGAATGGGTGCAGTTTGTATAGAGTCGAGGCTCTAAACAATCAAAGTAAAACTCACCTTCAAATAGAGTTGATAAATGTGGTTTCAATGTTGAAAATTGTTGTGATATCCTTAAATATATTTTCACCTTTAATTATAAAATTTGAAGCTTCAAAAATAATGTAGATCAAGCAGATCAACGAAAACTTGAAAATCTTGAAATTGATAGTAAAAAAATGCATTACAAGATACACTATTTTTAAAACTTGAAATCCATTTTTTTCTCATATCCATGCATCTTGATATCGAGATGATCAAATTGAGGATATTTGAGCATCAAAACAATCTCTTCTAATTAAACTTTTGAGGTGGGCTCTAATTTGTTTAGAGCCTCAGTTCTATATTAACCAGCGTTTTAAAAAACGCCGAGTCGAACCAGACTCGCCCGGTTCGACTCGGAATTCGCGAAAAGGGACCGGATAGGTTGAAAAATCGGAAATCGTCCGGTTCTAGAGAGAACCGGACGATTCCGCACAGTGACACGCCGATTCACTGTACGGAATCGGCGTGTCCGAACAGTGAATCGGCGAGTCCGTACGGATTTTTTTTTTTTTTTTTTTTTTTTTTTGTGTAATCCATGATAGATTTTTTTGTAATACTTGATCGATTTTTTTGTAATCCATGATCGAATTGTTTTTTTTTTTTTGTAATCCATGATTGAATTTTTTGGTTTTTTGTAACCCATAATAGAATTTTTTGTAATCCATGATCGAAATGTTTGTTTTCTTTTCTTGTAATCCATGATCGCTTTTTTTGTTTTTTTTTTCTTTTTTGTAACCCATGATAGAATTTTTTGTAATCCATGATCGAATGTTTTGTAATACATGATCGAAATGTTTGTTTTTTTTTTGTAATCCATGATCGAAATGTTTGTTTTTTTTTTTGTAATCCATGATTGAATTTTTTGTTTTTTGCTTTTTTTGTAACCCATGATAGAGTTTTTTGTAGTAATCCATGATTGAATTTTTTGTAATCCATGATCGAACTGTTTTTTTCTTTTTTTGTAATCCACGATTGAATTTTTTGTTTTTTTTTGTTTGTTTTTTTTTTGTAATCCATGATCGAATTTTATGTAATCCATGATCGAATTTTATGTAATCCATGATCGAATTTTATGTAATCCATGATTGAATTTTTTGAAAATTTGTGATTTTTTTTTTTTAATCCATGATCAAATTTTTTTTTGTAATCCATGATAGAATTTTTTGAAAATTTGTGATTTTTTTTTTAATCCATGATCGATTTTTTTGAAAATTTGTTTTTTTTTTTTTAATCCATATTATTCAAAGAGAAAATGAGAGAGATGATGATTCTGAGGCCACCCTATCCCAGCCATATTATTCACATATCGAGTCCCAACAGCAACAGTGTAGGGATGAGCACGAAATACTGTAAATTAAATGCTGAATGGCGGTTCATGCAGGGAAAGAACATATCAATATTCGCATATTCATTCAAAAACATGAAAGTTCTTAATGCAGTACCCTCATTTTTTATTGAATTCCTAAAAAACAATATTTATAATGAATTTTAATAATTTTTTCGAATTTTTTTTAAGCTTTATTCTGACCGATTCACCCGATTCTTGATCCGGATCGCCGATTCGCCGATCCGAATCGATTTTTTGGAAGCCCAATCCGGGTCACCTATCCGTTTTTTAAACCATTGATATAAACTTTTTCCAATTTGAATTAACCGAGTGATGTTTCCATGGTAATGTAATCTAACGTCACAAATCGTGTGGGGTCGCTCTCTAACTGATGTGTATACACACCTAGAAAAGAAAAAACACTTAGACTTAATTAGTTAATATTTGACAGTTTGCAACGCTACGTCCTAGACTCAATTTTTAAGAAAAAATAGGGCCCTCTCTCCAATCAATCACCCCAAAAATT
Organism: Amborella trichopoda; assembly: GCF_054954075.1. Lineage (NCBI taxonomy): Eukaryota > Viridiplantae > Streptophyta > Magnoliopsida > Amborellales > Amborellaceae > Amborella > Amborella trichopoda. The sequence continues at coordinate 10,298,021 of NC_142340.1, read as the reverse complement.
AATAAAAATAAAAAAACTAGCATTCTCTCACCTCATTGGATGTACTGACAAAACGTCCCTCTCTCTAGATTTTCTTTGTCTGCAACTCTTCAGATTTCTAAAGGGCAGGTAAGTATGGAGCCCACGAGAAACCCAAATGGCGGTCCCTCTCATCAAATCGCTATCTCGTTGTTCATTTGCCGCACATGCCGCTGAAAAGATTTACTGTGCATACTGTCCATTACTCCCTTAGAATAAATCTAATTGATACTTTTGAACACAAAATTTGGAAATGTAATCTCCACAACCTAATAACCATCTTCAAAGATATAGTTAAATAGACTTTTTTGTTTGCCTCATATATATATATATATATATATATATCATTGTACCTGACAAATTTTGCAAACGTCTACACTTTTGTTTTGTACATGAATCATTATGTTTAAGAAAAAAATCTTTATATCCCCTATTTTTAAGTTTCATTTCACAATAGATCCAAAGTTTTAAAAGATAACTTGGGGCATAAAAATTGTAGATTTTCTTTCTTCTAACTCCTTAAGTTATTTTAAACCTATTTTTTTATGCCAAACAAATATAAAAATACATGCCTTTTCTAAAAGTCATTCTCTCAAACTTCTAGAGAGAGAAGGATTTTATAGAGGTGAGAGGTTATCGGAAGGAGAGAGAGGTGTTTGAAAAAATACGGAAGGAGAGAGACACAAGAAGAGAGAGAAAGAGAGAAGTTTGGGGTATATAAATGAAGAGCGAAAAGATTGGGTTTAGAAAGAGTATGTCTATCTCACATTTATTTAGGTTAATAAATAGGTTCAAAGTGGCCACAGGGTTAGAAGATATTTTTTGAAACTTTGGGTTTATCAAGATATAAAATATAGAAATAGGGGACATAGAGATATTTTTCATTATTTTTAATAAGGGTATTTTTTGTTATTAAGAGGGGGTGTGATGTCATCCACATGGGATGTGACATCATCCATATAGAGTATTAAATGTTAATAGTGATCTCTATGTACAAAACAAAGTAGAAATGTCCAAAATTTGTTGAGTACAACAGTAAATTACTCTATAGTGTGAGCACCTAAACATAATTTTTGATGATTAGGAGGGGTATGAATTCATTCATATATGGTGTGACATCACCTACAAAGAGTACATTAGTGGTATTTAATGCTCCATGTGGGTAATGTCACACCCCATACAGATAACGTTATACCCTTCACATTGACCAAAAATACCCCTACTAAATGTAAGTATTCAAATTTGTTTAGTACAATGATAGTGTGATCACCATAACATAACCATATATATTGTTTCATGCGGGTTGGATAACATTTCTACAATATGCGGTTCACGTATGCAAATTGGTGGTCCATCTAAAAACAAGTGTAACTAACAATCCAAATGTTTATTTAATATAATAATTATTTCTAGTTTCAAATGTGTTTTTTTCTGCATTTTCATGATCTTCATGTTAAAGATTATATATTCTCTAAAAATTTGGATTAAATTATATTTAAAAAAAATATTTATTGTCAAACCCGTAGTTCTACAATTTGCGGGGTGGTTACATAGAAACCGTGTCTTCTATATATATATAAAATCTAAACTTCACAACCCTTCAAATTATAAAAGTTCAAGATAGAGAGAGTTGTGAAGCGTGAATTAAAATAATTTTGTAGTCTCTTGTTTAACAAAAGTTACTTTTGTGGGGTAATTTTGTAAATATTACTACAAGATAAAGGGTATTATTGTCATATCCATAAGGGGTAAAGTTGAAATTTTAATTAGAAGACAAGGGCACTCTACAAATAAAGTTCCAGCAAACTAACTTCTCAAATGCCATTGTATTTTTGTAAAAATTTCAAATTTGTCATTGCTCAATGATAAAATTACCTATTTAAATATGTTTTTAATGAAAAAGTAATCATTATTTTAATAAATACACCCATCACAACCCCTTCTAATTTGAACTTTTGTATTTTGAGGGGTCGTTAACTCTAGAGTTTTGAAAAATACACCCATCACAACCCCTCAAAATACAAAGGTTCAAGTTAGAAGCGGTTGTGATGGGTGTATTTATCAAAACAATGATTACTTTTTTATTAAAAAAATATTTAAATAGGTAACTTTATTATTAAGCAAAAGTAAATTTGAAATTTTCACAAAAATATAATGGCATTTTGGAAGTTAGTGTCTTGAAACTTTATTTATAGAGTGCCCTTATCTTTTAGTTAAAATTTAAACTTTACCCCTTATGGAGATAACAAAATTACCTTTTATCTTGTAGTCATATTTACAAAATTGCTCCGCAAAAGTAACTTTTTTTAAAAAATAGAGTACAAAATTAAAAAATCTATCCATCGTAACTCTCTCTATCTTGAACCTTTCTAATTTAAAAGGTCGTGAAGTTTAGATTATCTAATATATATATATATATATATATATATATAGGAAAAAGCTTGGGTGAGCCCACTAGCTCATGGAATAGTATAAGTCCAACAGCTCATATTGAATCTGGACTGATCTGACAAATACAGATATCTGGGTAATATTTGAATTTTAATTTTTTTTTTAAAAATCCAAATCATTTAAAATTTTAGGCCCGTGTTCTTCTATCAAGCCGCACCTAATAAAAACATATAAAAAAATAATTTGTGAAAATAAAATTAACCAAAATACCCCCGAAACTTTTTCGGGATATTTTGATCAATTTATTTCATGTAAAATATTTTTTTGATATTTTTCGAATATTCACTTATTTTTTATATACAAACGCTCCAAATTTTAAGTGATTTGAAGTTGTAGAAAAAAACTTAAAATTCAAACACAACCAAACATCAATGATCATCAGATCGACCCAGATTCAATCTTGACCGTTGAGCTCATTTTTTCATGTGTGCTCGTGGGCTCACCTTAGGGCCACAGCTTGCCCGGCCCAGGCCCAGCCAGTTGGCAACTCGAAATACGGCCTATGAACACTGGCATTTCGTGTGTTTGTTCAGTTCAAACCCATCGCTTTCTCTCTCTAAGACTTCCAAAAATGTTTTATATGAGGCCCAGACTCATGACTCATGACCTTGAATGTGATATTTGTCTCATGGTCAATACCGCGTTCAAGACTATTGGGCATAGTCCCACCATTTTCCATAATGTGATATTTGTGTCATGGTCAATACCGCGTTCAAGACGTTTGGGCATAGTCCCACCATTTTCTTTTATGGAAAATGGTTTCAGCTGCAACCCTATCAAAATAAGTAAGCTCCACCTCATAATCCATACAAATTTACAATTTAAGTGTTAAAAAACATTTAAATCGATCATCTCAGCTTGAACATTATAGTTGTATAAAAACATTAGGATTTCAAATTCTAAAAATAGTATATATTATGACAAATCTTCTAGAGCATCCATTTCGTCCTAAAAAAATAACTGTTTATAGATCCATAAGATCTGTACCATTTTTTTAATTTCAAATTTTATAGTCGGTATTAGAAATTAATTTTAGAGCCATCATAAAGATTTTCCATATTAAAAGTGCTTTCTAAATGACAATTTGAGGTGAGGCTTTATTTTGTTTTCATAAAGCCTAGACCCTATAAAAACTTCATCCGTGTTTTATTCTTTGTCCCCCACTTTGAATTCCGCGTCATTGAATGTAGGCACGAAATCCTTCGCATTTTGCCAAATTTTTGCTCTCGACACACGGTTTCCATAGAAACTTCATCCTTCTTTCATTCTTTGATTCTTTGTGACCACTTCCAATTCCTCGTCCTTAAGCAGGTCCCTCTCTCTCTCCCAAGGCAAGCACAAAGAGATTTTTTTAGTTTTCCAAAAGTTCCACGTTTGACTCATGGTTTCTATCTAAAAGTTCGTAAAACAATCTTCAAACAAAGATCTTGTTCGTTTGTTAAAGGGAAAAAGTTTATATATAGTCGAGGCTCTAAACAATCAAATTAGAGCCCACCTCAAAAAATTTACTAAAAGAGTTTGTTTTGATGGTCAAATATTCTCAAATTGATCATCTCGACATCAAGAAACATGGACATGAGAAAAAATGGATTTCAAATTTTGAAAATAATGCATCTTGTAAAGTAATTTTGGACCGTCAATTTTCAAGATTTTCGAGTTTTCAAATATTTGCTCCAACTACACTATTTTTAAAGCTTTAAATTTTATAATTAGAGATGAAACTATATTTTAAGGCTATCACAAAGATTTCCAATATTGAAACTACATTTCTCGATACTATTTGAAGGTGGACTCTACTTTGATTGTTTAGAGTAGGAACTTAATCTTTCAAATATCTACTCAAACTATACTATTTTTAGGTGAGCTGGTCATGTGTAGCATCGGCCAAATACAACACATGTTAGGAGGTGCGAGTTAGTTCATGTAAAATGACTGAAAAGGGGAAGGGATAGGTCCAAACGGACGTAGTTGGAAGTAATCTTAAAAGATATGGGGACTTATGGCCTCATCGAGGATATGACCTTTAATAGAGCAGAATGAAGAACCAAAATTCATGTAATTGATCCCAATTAATTGAGAAAATGTTAAAATTATGATGATGATGATGATGATTATGAGAAAGGGTATGACATCATCGACAAGGGGTGGGACATCACCCACAATGAGCACAATAAATATAAATATATAATATTATATTATAGCAATATTATAATATATTAAATCATATTAATAATGCTAATATTATGTATTTATGTAATGTATAATGGATAGAGATCAACAAAAATGTTTTGAAAGATTAAGTTCCTACTCTAAACAATCAAAGTAGAGTCCACCTTCAAATAATGTCGAGAAATGTAGTTTCAATAATGGAAATCTTTGTGATAGCCTTAAAATATAGTTTCATCTCTAATTATAAAATTTAAAGCTTTAAAAATAGTGTAGTTGGAGCAGATATTTGAAAACTTGAAAATCTTGAAAATTGACGATCCAAAAATGCTTTACAAGATGTACTATTTTCAAAATTTGAAATCCATTTTTTCTCATGTCCATGCTTCTTGATGTCGAGATGATCAATTTGAGGATATTTGACTACCAAAACAAACTCTTTTAGTAAATTTTTTGAGGTGGGCTCTAATTTGATTGTTTAGAGCCTCGACTTTATATAAAATTTTTCCTTTTAACAAAGGAACAAGATCTTTGTTAGGAGATTGTTTTACTTAGAAACAATGAGTCAAACGCGGAACTTTTGGAAAAGTAAAAAAATTTCTTTGTGCTTGTCTTCGGAGAGAGAGAGGGACTTGCTTAATGACGAGGAATTGGAAGTGGTCACAAAGAATCAAAGAATGAAAGAAGGATGAAGTTTCTATGGAATCCGTGTGTCGAAAGCAAAAATTTGAAAAAATGTGAAGGATTTCACTTTCAATGACGAGGAATTCAAAGTGGGGGCAAAGAACAGAAGTTTTTATAGAGTGTAGGCTTTATGAAAACAAAATAAAGCCTCACCTCAAATTGTCATTCAGAAAGCATTTTTAATATGAAAAATCTTCATGATGGCTCTAAAATTAATATCGATCACAGACTGTAAAATTTGAAACTAAAAAAATGGTACAGATCTTATGGATCTATAAACAGTTATTTTTTTAGGACGAAATTGATGCTCTAAATGATTTGTTGCAATATACACTATTTTTAGGATTTGAAATCCTAATGTTTTTATACAACTATAATGTTCAAGCTGAGATGATCGATTTAGATGTTTTTCAACACTTAAAATGTAAATTTTTATGAGTTATGAGGGGGGGCTTACTTATTTTGATAGGGCTGCAGCCCTATGAAACCATTTTCCATAAAAGAAAATGGTGGGACTATGCCCAAACGTCTTGAACGCGGTATTTACCATTACACAAATATCACATTCATATAAAACATTTTTGGAAGTCTTAGAGAGAGAAAGAGATGGGTTTGAACTGAACAAACACACGAAATGCCCATGTTCATGGCCCTATTTCGGGTTGGGGACTGGCTGGGCCTTGGCCGGGCAAGCCGTGGCCCTAGCCACTTTACGACCAGCCTGGCCCAAATCGGCCAAAGAGGTCCTAGTTCATTTTGCAGCCTTTGCTCCGGGAGCCCAACCGGGCCAAATACAATAAAAGTAAATAAGGGAAAAGAATAAGCCAAAAGACATACCTAATGGGGTCAGCCCTGTTGCGGATCAAGCCCAGGCCCGGTCCAGCCCTGTTCAGCCCACATTTTGTAGCCCATGCTGCAGCCAACCAACCCATGGCCAGCCCGAGCCTCCTTGCGAGCGAATTATCGTGACACGGCCGTCACCCGGAGACAGTTTGAATCTCTAATCAAAATCGGAAATACAAACAAAAGGGATTCCACAACCCACATGATGTTTTTAATTTTTTTTTTTTTTTTGACAATAATATTTTATATTATTATATCAAACGGACTATTACAAAACGAAAATTGTTTCATATGGGCTGGACCGCATTTCTGCATATACGGTCCAGAAAGTGTAAAGCATCCATCTTAAAGATGGATGCAATTAGGTGTTCCATTTAAAAAAAATGAAAAATAATAGTCCAAATATTTTCTTACTTGAATTATTATTGTAGTTGTTAAAATTTATTTACTTTTTCATATTCATGATCTCCATGTTAGAGATTACATGTCCTTAAAAATTGAGTCTTAAAATCCATCTCAAAAATAGATTTATTAAGAAGCCTGCATTTCTACGGGCATGACAGCATAGAAACCGGGTTCATTACAAAATGCATAACATGCTTACAACCAAGATTGCAAACTGACTAGAGAATCTAAAGCAACTTCTTTTTTTGGCTAAATCGTTAGCAATAGCATTCGCCTCTCTATAAACATAGTGAAAATTCACAATGCCATCTTCTAATAGCTCCAAAATTTGCAACTACCTAGACCTTAGGCACCGTAGAGGTCTGAAAAACCTACTACACCAATTGATAACATTGGCGGAATCCCCTTCTATAATCAAAGAATTCCCCAGACTTTTGTCCATCTAAATAATTAAACCTTGAAGAAGTGCTGCCAATTCAGCATAAATAGTAGCAGCCACACCACAAGGGGCAACTTAACAAAAGATCACAGCATCACAACAAACACCCCAAATCCTAGTCCTACGTTGGTTCCCCTAAGAAGAACCATCAAAATTGAGTTTCAAGCACTCAACAACTGACATTTTTTATCTTTCTTTCTCTATACTTTGTCTGGTGTACTTTCATTATTTAATAGAAAATAGTTTGACAGTGCAACAACCCTATCAAAATAAAGTAAAAGAAAATTGTTTCATGTGGGCTGGACCGTATGACTGCATATGCGGTCAAAAAAGTGTAAAACATCCATCTTAAAGATGTACGCAAGTAGTTGTTCCATCTAAAAACAATGGAAACTAACAGTCTAAATGTTTTTCTATTAGAATTATTATTTCTAGTTTTTTAAAATTTACTTATTTTTCATATTCATGATTTTCATGTTAGAGATTACATGTCCTAAAAAGTTAAATCCAAAAATCTATATAAAAAATAGATTTATTAATAGGCCCGCATTTCTGTATATGGGGGCTTGGCTGCATGGAAACCGGGTCCATAAGTAAAACCTTAAGCGCATAGTGCGGCATCCCCGTGAGGCCCAAGGCATCGACCTTCAAGCAAGAACAAAACTGCAGTAAAAAATTATTCTTCAATTTAAATTTTTAAAATAATCGTTTTTTTCATATTAGCGTTCCTCATACTAGAGATTATATGTTCCTCAAAATTTAAATTAAAAAAATCATCTAAAAAATAGATCACATCTAAATACGAGTCGGTCAACTGAAGCAAGGGAAAAGTTTTATATCGAGCCGAGGCCCTAAACAATCAAATTAGATCCTACCTCAAAATGTTTACTAGAAGAGGTTGTTTTGATTCCTAAATATCATCAAATTAATTATCTCGACATCAAGATGGATGGTGAGAAAAAATATGGATTTTAAGTTTTGAAAATAATGCATCTTGTAACGCATTTTTTGACTGTCAATTTTCAAGATTTTCATAGATCGCTCAATCTACATTATTTTTGAAGCTTTAAATTTTATAATTAAAGATGAAAATATATTTTAAGACTATCACAAAGATTTTTAGTATTGAAATCACATTTCTCGATAATATTTGAAGGTATGCTCTATTTGATTGTTTAGAGCCTCGGCTATATACAAACCGCACGCCTGATGTAAACCATATCCGTTATAATGCAAGTGGACATGTTGATTAATTAACTGTAAGAACACGGTTTCTATGAATGAGATTGTGTTCCATTGCTTTGAGATGCTTTTCCTATTGGATATGGTGTTTTTTGACCAAAAATTAGTAAATGAACAATTATTCAATGGCTTAAGGATAAAGGGACCCTTCATATGTATATATATATAAAAACTTCTAGATCTACAATTAACTCCCTTTAGTGGTTCTTGGTTCTTCTGTCTCTCATCCCCTCAGGCATTTAATCACTTTGAGCGCATGGTATGGTCTACATTATTTTTTTCATTTTAAGCATATGGTATGGTCTAGAATTATTTTTTATTTTTTGTAGTTTGATACTAGGTATCAACTTGAGATCTAAACATTAGCTTTTAACCAATCAAGCCCAAGCCCAATTCCTATGGTATGGATTTTCTTGTTTATGCTTTCTTATAGTCATAGTTTACTTTCCATGAAATGGAAAAATTACACACTTTTTATTGTCTGATGAAGTTGGATTCCTAGCAAGGGCGGTGAGGCTGCTCTTCCAAAATTCATTCACGGAGATGGTTTTTTGATGTAAAAGTTTATAGGTCTATCATCTCGACCACTACTATTATGAATTTGAAAAAAATAAAATAAAATTTAAACTTTTAAAATAGTATATCCTGTATTCTTTTTGGACTGATCATTTCAATTCCTCAGATATGGTAATATCCATGATCTCTTTAGAGGTTTGCATGCATGAATTTGAAGTAGAAATGGATATGCAGTGATTCATAATGTATTTAGAATTGTGAAGCACTTGAAAACAGGGAAAGACACTCAAGAGAGGTCTAGCATCAGCTATAATTTGCAGCTGGCATTTGTGGGTAAATTATTTTTTTTTCTAGAATTTGTGGATGGATTATTGTAGAAAACTGTCCTTAGCTTTTAGAATTTGTGTGAGCACTACTTCGCATCTAAATCTGTTGTTGATTTTTTTTCTAATCTTTCTTCGTTTCACTAGATATCTATATTATGGAGTAGATAACTTCATAAATTTAGGGCTTGATAACTGGATGTAAATATCCCCTTAAAATTGAGAGTTCTTTTTTTGTTGGGAAGAAAGAAATTATTTAAAAAAATTCTGAGTATATATATTTGATAACTTGATAGAATGTTAAGGAAGTTTTACGTACCAATGACAACATGTTGAAATATAAAGTCATATTTATTTAAATATTATTTAAATATTATTATATAATATATTGTATTATCTTTGTTAAAAAAAATTGTATTATAAATATCTATTACATACATAAAATTTATTATACAACAAAATATATTATATGTTATATTATGTAATATATTATATTATATTAAATAAATATATATATATATTATATATCTTCTATATGTAAAGTATTAAGGAGTTGGTGCCAACTTGGAGATCAATAAATGTTTATCACGTTTAGGACTTGCTCACGTGTGTGCCAACCTTTTCTTGCTTTATGTTGGTTTGGGTAGCATATTAAAATGGGAAAATATGTTGCGTTAAGTTCAAGAAATAGCATCCATAAACATAATCACTTTAAAATTCCATTTCTATTCTTTTAAACCTAAAATTCAAATATTTAATTTTGAATATTGATATAGTCATATATACCTAAATTTTATAATAGTAAACAGCTATTAAGTAAGTCTATTTATGTGGATCAAGAACACAATCTGTTCCTAACGGACTATATTAGACAATATTTGCATTCCCAAAGTCGTGTCAACAGCATGTTGATTAAATGCTAAAAGTACATTACTTCTTACGAAATAGCGAAAATTATTTTTCAAAAAATGATATATATTATTATGAGAAATGATCCTATAGGCTCTTTCCACCTATGCGTGGACCTCAAATAATCACCATTAAATTTAACATAGATTTATAGAAAAGTCAAACCACACACCCATGTGATAACTTTTATAGAGATTCGTGCCAACTTTAATGGTGATCTTTTGGGGTTATATACATATGGGTGGGAGAAGGTCCTATAGGATCATTACTCTATTAATGAGCATCAATAGGTGAAATTGTAGTTCGCGTTTATATTTATGGGGTTTATAATTTTTTGCTAAATTTTTCAGATCTTAATTTATTTTAATAAATTGTTTTCTATAAAATCAAATTTCTTAAAACTAACAAACTCTATTTTGATTTATTTAAGTTAAAGTAACATATAAATATATTTAAATTTTTATTTATATGTAAGTTTTAATATTTATAAATCATAACTTATAAATATTTGATTTGTTTTTTACAAGTTAAAAATTATAATGTATTATTAGAACAAACTCTTAAGAACTTGATTAATAATTCTACTTGATTATAAAAATATAAAATTAATTACAGATAAACCTATTATATAGTCTAATAAGACGACAAAAAAAAAGTATTTATTTTTATTTTTATTTTATTTTTTTTGCATTCAAAGCTTTAAAGCCTCTTCGTCTGTGTGTAACATACATGCCCCTTAAACTTCGTAATGGAAAGTTTTATATTTATGTTAACTTTTTAGAATAAATTGACACAAGTTTAGCAGATGGCACGATACACTATCAACAAAAAAATAACATATTGTAATGCACTAAGACTAATTAAAGACAAACATGCAATATAGTATAGCAAGGCCAAAAAAAAGAAAAGCTCCCATTTTTGTAACTTATAGGCCATTACAAGCCCCTATAAACTCCTTAGTGAAATAATATAACCACCTCAAATAAATTTTACATTTTTTTAAAAAAATAAATTTCTCTAAATTGAGTATATAGCACAACATAGTGCCATGACAAAAATGACACATTTCATTGTCCTAAGCAGTAGTTTACTTAAGATTAATAAAAACACATAAATCATGAAGATGATGGTTTAGGGAGGTAGTTTACTTAAGATTAATATAAAACCCCACATTTTAATAAAATTTGCCTGCAAGTAAATAAGCTATTCATTGTTTGGTGACTAATTCATAGATATAGGATAGTTACAAACTACTTTAAAAGATCTAGGACTACATATATTTTTAAGAATAGAAATGGATTTTTCATAACACATTCAGTCTACAAAATTCGATTAATTTGCTTTGAAGGATAACATAGAGCATGGTTAGAGATAGAAATGATATGTTCAAAGAAAAAAAATGAAAAGACAATAATATTGTAGTTCAAAAACATAGCGGCAGAACGAGAAGATAAAGAGACAAAGGACATGGTTAGACATAAAGGACTCAGATAAATGATATGGTCAGGATGTTGTCAGCTAGAGAAAATACATGATTAGAGGATTCCTTAATATAGATTGAACTCAAATCACGTGTGGAGCACGTGCACTCCACTAGTAACAGTATAAAACAAATATATGGTAATAATTTAAATATAAATATATTATACTATAATATATAACATCGTGTTTTATATTTATTTTAATATATAATAAAATATATTATATTACATAATATATAGTATATAATATATAATATAACATAATATAATACATAGTATAGTATATTTTATATTTATTTTATTATATAATGTATAATATACAATATACAATATACAATATATAATAAAATATATTATATACATAAATATACATACTATATATAATAAATATATATATTAATAATCATTAATATATATTTATATTAAATATATTAATATAAATATCTATTAATGATTATTTATATTAATATATTTAAATATATTAATAATTTATATAATTATATTACATAGATATATATACTATTTAATAAAAATATATTAATAATTTAAATATAAAGATAATAATATATATAATAATCTATATAATAATATATATAATAATATAATAATATATATATATATATATATGTATATATATATATATATATATATATATATATATATATATAATACAATATAATATATATTGTATTTCTATTAATATATATTTTTATTACATATTATTATAAATATCTATTGTATAAATAAAATAAATTATGTAAATTAATAATATAAATATAAATATAATATAAGTGGGGAGGCAGAATAGGGTTTGAGGAACCGATTTCCTATTTTAAGTTCTATCATATTAGATGGAACATGTTTTCTTAAGCACAAGGGAATAAGGAAGTTCTAGGTGGGACTTCTTTATTGTATAAGTTTCGTGCATCAAACATGGAACTTGTACAATAATGGAGAAGTTCTTTTTTCCTCCCCTAACTTCTTGTTATCAAACAACCCTAATGTACTTTCCTACTTTTTCACTTTGTTTGTCATTTCTTGTGGCCTATAGTTATCAATATTGGAGCCGACCAGTAGAGCTGACTAGTTAGACTATTGCTTGGTTGTTTGGTTGATCTACTCCAAAGCAAAAATTAGGTTGGTAAAAAACTGGTCAAACCGATATTTCTATCAATTTGGCTAATTGCACCGTTCAATTTTAACCAGTTAAATAAAGTTAGATAACAATTTTGCTAAATTCAATCCAACCAGTTTGACAAACAATCAAACTGGCTTTGACTAGACCCCTTCTAGTTTTGGTAGCTTGTCCATAACACTTACTCTCAACCCTTTCTTTTTTTTTAATAGTTGTAAAACATGAAACATATTACAAGGGGAAAAAATTTATATAGAGTAGAGGCTCTAAAAAATCAGATTAGTGCCCACATAAAAAAATTCACTAGAAGTGGCAGTTTTGATGCTCAAATATCCTCGAATTGATCATCTCAACATCAAGATGCATGGACATGAGAAAAAATTAGATTTCAAATTTTGGAAATAGCGCATCTTGTAATGCATTTTTGGACCATCAATTTTCAAGATTTTCAAGTTTTCATAGATTTGCTCAATCTACACTATATTTTAACCTTTAGATTTTATAACTAAAGATGAAAATATATTTTAAGGTAATCACAAAGATTTTAAGTATTGAAATCACATTTCTCGACAGTATTTGAAGGTGCACTTTACTTTGATTGTTTAGAGCCTCGGCTCTATACAAATTGCACCCTTAAAAGAATTGACAAAACTTATTTAGCTTGTCAATATTAAATGGTTCAATCAATTAGAAATTAAATTGAGCTTTTACTTTGGACTAGACCAGCACAAGGACGGGCCAACAGTCTACCTAGTCGAACTAGCTAGGCCAATCTTCATAGCTATTACTAAAACATTCGGAAAAGAGCAATTGGCTAGCCCAGCGTTTTAAAAAACGCCGCCCGGTTCGACTCGGAAATAGTGAAAAAGGAACCGGATCGCCCAAAAATCGGAAATCGTCCGGTTCTAGAGAGAACCGGACGATTCTGTATAGTGAATCACCGATTCACTGTACGGAATCGGCGAGTCCGAACAGTGAATCGCGATTCCGTACGGAATTTTTTTTTTTTTTTTTTTTTTTTTTTCGGTAATCCATGATAGATTTTTTTGTAATCCATGATCGAATTTTTTGGTTTTTTGTAACCCATAATAGAATTTTTTGTAATCCATGATCGAAATGTTTGTTTTCTTTTCTTGTAATCCATGATCGATTTTTTTGTTTTTTTTTTTTTTTTTGTAACCCATGATAGAATTTTTTGTAATCCATGATCGAATGTTTTGTAATATATGATCGAAATGTTTGTTTTTTTTTTGTAATCCATGATCGAAATGTTTGTTTGTTTTTTTTTAATCCATGATTGAATTTTTTGTTTTTTGCTTTTTTTGTAACCCATGATAGAGTTTTTTGTAATCCATGATTGAATTTTTTGTAATCCACGATTGAATTTTTTGTTTTTTTTGTTTGTTTTTTTTTGTAATCCATGATCGAATTTTATGTAATCCATGATCGAATTTTATGTAATCCATGATCGAATTTTATGTAATCCATGATTGAATTTTTTGAAAATTTGTGATTTTTTTTGTTTAATCCATGATCGAATTTTTTTTTTGTAATCGATGATAGAATTTTTTGAAAATTTGTGATTTCTTTTTTAATCCATGATCGATTTTTTTGAAAATTTGTTTTTTTTTTTTTTTTAATCCATATTATTCAAAGAGAAAACGAGAGAGATGATGATTTTGAGGCCACCCTATCCCAGCCATATTATTCACATATCGAGTCCCAACAGCAACAGTGTAGGGATGAGCACGAAATACTGTAAATTAAATGCTGAATGGCGGTTCATGCAGGGAAAGAACATATTAATATTCGCATATTCATTAAAAAACGTGAAAATTCTTAATGGAGTACCCTCATTTTTTATTGAATTCCTAAAAACCAATATTTATAATGAATTTTAATAATTTTTTCGGATTTTTTTGAAGCTTTATTCTGACCGATTCACCCGATTCCGATCCGGATCGCCGATTCGCCGATCCGAATCGGTTTTTGAAAAGCCCTATCCGGGTCACCGATCCGGTTTTTAAACCATTGGGCTAGCCTATGTAGCATTAAGGATGTTTTAAGCTAAGAGCTTGTTTGGAAGGTGTGATTGAGGCACCTCGTACATGATGGGATAAAAACTTGTATCCAAAGTCACACCACTCTTCCTGCAAGTGGGTTTCATGTATAACATTCCCAATATAATTTTTTTGAGAACAAAGACAACGTATACTAGGAATGTTATACATGAAACCGATAAAGCACTACTTGTTGAATGTCGAATAATGCGAGAGTTTATAAATCAAGCTTCATTTAGTCGGCTTGGGCTTGAGATTCAGGCCTTGGTTGAGGCGAGTAACTCGGGTGAGTCTTATGGACTCATCCAAATAGTGTACAAGCTCAAAAACAAGACTGAACCTCCATTAAATCAATTCCAACATGCCTAATCCCTCATGCAGATTATGACCACAAGCCCTGCAATAAAATTGTCAAAGGGGCATACTACGTAGGGGTGACGACGGGTTTGGGTCCATGTCAAATTGGGTCCAGCTAGACCCGAACTCAAACCCAAATAGTATTCAGGTCCAAGTTTTGGACTTGAACCTGATGAGAGTTGGACTGTTGGACCCATACCCATACCCATCAGGTCTCGAGTCAATCTCGTCTGGTCCCGGGACTGATTGCATGCGTTGCCACCCTCACTATGAGCTTCGTTTTGTTTTTTTTTTTTTGTCCTTTTTTTTCATCATATACCCATATTATTGACAACAAGGTGACAATCACCCACCATTAGATTTCATGTTATTTGATTTGTCGTTTAATATCTAAAGAAAACTACGAGTTGTTATTGTATAAAATCCTTGATATACCTAAACAAATAGGGCTTGAAGTATTTTACCTCCAATAGTTTATAGGTGCAGATCGGATCTAACAGGATCCAGACTCGACTCACCGGGTCCAAATGTTGGACCCATACCCAGACTTGTGTCGGGTATACCCGACGGGTCCTGGGTTGGGTCCAGGTCCATTGCCACCCGTAATACCACGACATTGTCAATTATTCAAATTTTGTCTAAAAATTATCGATGTGGTTTAGGAATGAGAGAGAGAGAAAGAGAACCCTACAACTTCTGACTAATTTCCCTAAGAATTTTGAGTGAATGAGAATACTGAAACCACTTCAATGTGAATGGAAAGATGACGATGCTTCAATGGGAATTCACACAGTAAAAGTGGTTTCTTTGCACCGCTTTGGGTTTTCTTTGCCTCAGCCGATTGACTCGTACGAGTGAGGCCGAGTTTTTCTAAGTTATATGTACAATTCAGGGAAATTAAAAAAATAAAAGAATTCCAAAAAAATTTAAATATGTTGACTGATCTATCTTTTGTCTGTATAATTTGTATATTTTTGACAAAGATTGATGAGCGTTTTTTTTGGCATAAATCTATAGTTTTATAAAATGTTTGAAAAATAGCCGATCCAGATTGAAATCACCCGATCCAGATAGTATATCGTCCAAAGCGATTTGGATCCACAAGAACTAGGTTTTTTACATTATTTTAATATATATATATTTTTTTTATATAAATTCCTTACACCACCACCACCATTTACATTATTTTATTTAAAACTTCTTCCACGTATTAGCAAGCAACTTTAAATAAAAGGTTAAGAGATAGACTATTATATGGCTATTTCAGTCTTTACTAGTTGGATGTGGGACTATTCGTGCTTGGTTTTCAAGTGTGATGGAAGACTTATTTGGACCTCATCTATAAGGGTGTGGTTTCCATAAGGTTGCAAGTTGCAACCTTAAACAATCCATTTAAGGTGCATCTCCAAATTTCATTGCAGCATATACTTTTGATGTAAAAATATTATTAAGATTATCTCAAAATCTATTTTCATTTCTAATTATAAAATTTTAAACTAAAAAAATAATTAAAATCAAGTAGATCTATAAACATATGGAAATCTTGAAAATGGATAGTCTATATAATGTGTTATAAGATGCATCACTTTTGGGACTCAAAATCCTTTCTTTTTCATAGTCATACATCTCGATCTTGAGACGATCAATTAGAGGGTTTTTCAATATTAAAACAACATTTTTCGATAGTTTTTTGAGGTGCATCCATAGTTAGTTTTTTGAGGTGCATCCGTAGTTTTACATTTTAAGGTTGTAACCTTATATAAACTTTTTCCTTTTTTGGTATAAAAGCTTAGTTGGACTAAGGCAACTAATTTCTTTTAGAAATTAAAAAAAACATTAATAATCAATTTTAATAATTTTTGAGATTTTTTTTAAGGCTTAGATCAACCGATTTAGCCGAATCCCAATCCGGATCGCCGATTCACTGATCCGGATGGGTTGTTGAGGGCCCGATCCAGGGCACCGATCCATTTTTTAAACCACTTTTATATTTTACCTTTGTTGGGTTTTTTAAATTGTCCCCAATTATAAATCTATTTTTTTTAATCTATTTTTCCAGTACTTTTTTAAATTTATTTGGGCTCCTTAAGGTTTTTATTTTATTTTATTTTGGGTTTAAAATATTTTCCTTTTTTGAACTTCGGTTTTTTTTCAATTTATTGAAGGATTTTCAGCCCTTTCCATGAGGACTCAGTCAAGTTACCCGAACAGTGGAGTACCTAGGCCGAGTCAATTTTCTGTAAATTGTTTGGCTCCAAGGATGGAATTATTGATACATACATTTATTTATTTACATTGATTTATTGCGTAAAATGTAGGGTGTGGAGGAGCATGGAAAGGTTCATAGGAAGATCATCAAAATTGGGCCATGGGGAGGCCAAGGGGGCTCACCTTGGGATGATGGTTCCTTTGATGGTGTGAGTCAGATAACGCTTGTGTATGACCGTTGCATAGACTCAATACGTGTGGAGTATGATAAGAATGGGAAATTGGTGATGGCAGAGAAGCATGGTGGTGATGGAGGAAATCATACGGCCCATGTAAGCCTATTCATTGATCCCCCTCCATTTCTCTAAGTTTTCATGCATATAGTAAAACTGAACAAGATGTCATTTTCCTTTATATTTTTGGTAATTAATAGAAACATAAATTTACATTGGGATCGGGAAAAAGATGTGGTGTTACCGCATGATCCAAATTTTGGCCCATGTTATGAATAGTTCTTACTTTTCTGCTCAAATTCTCATAATTATGGGCATCTGCATGATCCTTCAGATTTGATAGATCAAATTTGCTAAATAAAAATAGGACCATTGAAGATGTCATTATTGAACTATGTCATTATTGAACTAGGTCGGTAACATGCATGAACATTCAAATTTGTATTTTTTGATAAATAAAATACTCGTTTATGTGTATGTCTCAATGTAGGTATGTATGTATGTATGTGTGTGTATGTATACACACATCATTGAAATATTAGTATAAATATTGGGAGTAACTTTGATCAACTCATGAACCGATGGAATGGTTTTGATGGTTTCAGCCGAAAGACCCAAATTGAATGAATCTAGACCGATTTGATTGCCATAATGTTGGCATACTACTTATTTTTTAAGTTTTATAAATCAAATGGACCTGAAGCTTTGGGGCACATGTGCTCAACCTAGGTGCACTATACAAAATAAGCATAGTAACTATACACCGCTACCAACCATGAAGATTGAATCTGAATCATTAGGCTAAAGCTATACATTACAGGCTAGCAAAATCTTTTTCCATATACAAATTCTGCTTCTATACACATTGTTTCATTCTTGTAATGCAAATGCCGAGAAGTAGCTTCAACCAAGAAGAATTGCATCTCAAATCAAACTCTTTACCACACTGCAGATAAAGCTTCAATATCCAGAAGAGTTCATCACAGAAGTGAGTGGCCACTATTGTCCGGTGGTGCACGGTGGCACCCCAGTAATCCGGTCTCTGAAATTCATTACCAGCAAGAGGACTTACGGCCCCTACGGAGTGGAAGAGGGCACTCCATTCTCATTTCTCATGGATGGGGGCCTCATAGTTGGATTCAAGGGCAGGAACGGGTGGTATCTCGATGCGATCGAATTTCGACTCTCACGCCTATCTTCCTCTTCTAACTTGTTTGATGCCATACAACAAAAAATTAAGAAGATCTGGGCCTCACACAAAAGGCTCAAAAAGGCAAGTGTTGCATAGGTTCTTCTTAGGAATGCTCTATGTGTGTCTTTTTCATTTGACAATATGCAGAACTGTTATTGATATATTCAGTGTGTGTCTCCATCTTGCAATGTATCTGATACTGAGTTGTTTTAGTAAAGTTTAGCAGCATATTGATATGGTTGTTTGTTCAGTAGTCAGGGAATCGATTCTGAATCACCTCGACTGATTCAGGGTGATTCCCATTTCGTACCGGATGTAATATAAGATAAAAAAACTTCCTAAAGATGGGGGAATGCAGCGATTTTGAGATTTCTCATAACTGGATCGCCCACCCACAAGTTCTTGCAAAAAGGGGAAAATTCTGGTTCAAACTAAGCAATTTTTTTATCTTTTTGATCCTGGTGGTAACAAAGTGCGCAACATTTACTCCTGTGCCATTTTTGTTTTATGGAAGACACGAATTTGAAAACCACGCCTTCCAACGAAATGAATACCACAAGTTCCATTACAGAATGTTAAAGTGAATGCAAGTGGACATTGAGGTATCCACTTTTATTAGTGTAGCACTTATTGTAATCAAACAAAGAAGTGCTACAGTTCCAAAAGACGTTTTTTCCAAAGCCACGACTTCCAAAAATCAAACACGCCCTTAATGTCCCTTACCTGCTAGGAAAAATAATCACCAAGAAATTCTCTACTTCCTATGACCATTGAGGAAGATGGTGGGAAATTTTCGCATCCAATGTATAGTTTCATTACAAACATACCATAAAAACCCTTGTTTAAAAGTTAAAATCAATGGTCTATAATTAGTAACTTTAATTTTTTATTTTATATTTATTGTTTATATATTCATGATCTCTATGTTAGAGATTGTATATTTCTTTAAAAATTAGGTCCAAAATCAATTTCAAAAATGAATATTTGAGAGGGTACTCTTTTATACAAATGAGTCTAGGACTCATAGAAAATGTGTCCTTTTGAAAATTAAACTCAGTGGAAGGGGATCCACGAAAAGTTTAGGGCAGAGTTATGGTACATGTACTGATTAAAGAACTGAAATTTGCTAGTCCTGAGTTGGTCCTGAGGATTCAGGCAGTTTTGGACCGCTCTTCATTTTTTACAGAAAAGGAAGAACTTTAGTCTTTTGGATGATTTGGGGAAAGTTTTTAGATATATCTTTGAAGCTAAAGAAAAGATTTATAACATACTACTTATGTAAAACGTTTTAATATAAAGGCATATCTTATAAAATTATGAATATTATGAGTTATATATTTTTAAATTTTATATATTTTATGGCTGCTTTTATGCATACAGGGGGTGCTTTTTGAAAATTTCATTGTCACATCCATTCCATTTTAATGAGTTCGCTTCAATGTTGTTTTGGGCCTGAAACATAAGAGTTTGCCCAGTTTTGGGGGAAGAAGTTGGCTTATTCGGGTATGGGAATTGGACCCGAACACTATTTGGGTCCGGGTTCAGGTCCCACATTTTTCAATTTATGAAAATATATTAAAATATATTTAAATGCATAGATATTTTAATTTTGGGTTGGGTCCGGATCTAGGGCCCACATTATATTTCCAGATTTTGGTTTGGGTTTGGTGACTTCAAGTCTAGTCTAGGTCTAGCCGGACCCCGACTCGACCTGACCCAACCCATTGCCACTCCTAATTGTTGGATTGCTGGAGGACCATTGAGGAATACCCATCAATGATATAGACCATGCCAATGCCTGTTCATCAACTCAAAGACTCCAAAGGGCTCTCAAGATGATCATAAACAAAATGATTTTGTTGACTGAGAGGAGGAAGGATATTGTAATGTGGCCTCTCTGACCAGAAACACAATATAAAGCTGCATATTAGAAGAGAATTGCTAGCCACTGACAATGTTAATTATTTTTATTTTACTTTTTATTAAACTAAAAATACTCAGTACAGAAGAAGAGAAAGCATACTGGTACTTACTTGTTCCTCTTGAAGGCTTTAGGAACCAAGCTATATCGAAAATATTCAATATAAAGTAAATAGACCTAAACCAAACAAAAATACCAATTCAAGTTAAGATAAAGCAATACGTGTCAGATATATTTGATCAGATCGTCTTGTAAGCAGATAAAAGGAACCCAGCCTATATATTATCGAATACCAAAAGCTAAATCAAAAAAAAAATCTTAGTTCAAGTTAATATGAAGCAGTACATGCCTGATATATTTGATCAGATCGTCTGATAAGCAGATAAAAAGAACCAAGCTCACATATTATCTAATACCAAAAGTCAAATCCATCTCAATAGAAACCAAATATTTTCACATAAGATATAAATATATTCAACTCTAACGACACATAACACCACCATATCCGTACCTATATAGAAAAATACAGAATAAACATGCACTAATATATTTGATCTTAGAATAACCAACATTAAGAACAAAATAAAATAACAAAAGATAACCAAAGAGAACTAACCTATTCTAATGCTCCAAAGTCACATATATAGAGAGGAGATGATATAAATAAGAGGGAGAGAGTGGGTGAGAGATTTTAGGAAGGAGATAGATTTTAGGAAAGAGGGAGAGAGATATAGAGAGAGTTTGTTAGAGATGGAAAGACTTCCAAATTTTGTGAGAGATTTAAGGAAAGAGATGATAAAGAGAGAGAGGAGATGAGAGAGATAGTGTTGAGAGAGGGATGTGTGAGAGAGAAAGAGTGAGAGATTGGAGAGAGAGTAACTAAGAAGGAAACTTTCTATCTCCCTCTCTAACATACCTCTCCTCTCTCTCTTTAACTTTATAACTCACCATCTCTCTTTCTTATAGATAAAAAAAATATTCAAAACTCTCAAAATGATAGGCCCTCTCCTCTCTACAACTTTCTATCTCGTTATCTCTTTATGAGAAATGAATAGATCAAGAAAGAATTCTCAAAAAATCTATCAACATGATAAGTCATCTAATGTTTTTTATATTGCCCGTAAAATAATGGTACATGATTGAGAGAGAATGTGGACAGAGGGACATGAGAGCGAGTTAAAAAGATACAGAACGATAAATATAAATTATAACCTTCACCTTTTTTTGACAAATATTATGAGCTTATATTAAAACAATGCTTCAAGAGCATGAGATTACAAAGATTGGATCAAATCGTTAGAAACTTATAAAAATAAAAGAGAAACACCATGTTTAGCTAGCCCATCAGCAACATCATTGGCTTCACGCATGGTATAGCCGAAGCTTATTCTCAAATTAGGCCAGGCACAAATGTCTTGAATTTTTAACCAAAGAATAAATAGGGCCCATGAGATCCTTTGCTCTTTTCTACACCACTTGATAATATTTAAGAAATCCCCTTCGATTACAATATCACCAATGAAACCCCTGTCGATGATAATATGAAGGCTTTGAAGGAGAGTAGCATGTTCAACATGATTGGCTATTGTAGACCCATAAGGACTCGAATAAGAAACAAGAACCAATCCCAAATTATTGCGAAGAAGCCCACCAACACCTGCAGGCCTTGGATTTTCAAATGAGCTGCTATCAAAATTAAATTTGAGACAAGCTTCTAAAGGTGCAATCCAAGTTTTAAGAGGACGGCTAGAGTGAGAAGAGGAATAAGCCAAAAATTTCATATTTATATAAATATCAGTCTGAAGAGCACCCCGTCCTTTAGGTGTGGAGGAAAACCAATTCCAAAGATATTGTAAAATAAGATCTTTTACCCTTTCAATAGCCTGAAGTACCCCATCAAAGGTTTTCCTATTACGTTCTAACCAAATATGCCATAAGATTGCACTTCTGAAAATTTTCCAAATCAAAACTCTTTTTATTGATAATCCAATGGCAGAAAGGTGGTTAATAATGTTGATGAGATTCAAATGTATCATGATGAAAAAACCCAATAAGGAGAAGGCCCAGAGCCATAAGCTAGAGGCAAAAGGAGAGTGAAGGAAAATGTGAGAACATGATTCGTCATCATTTTTGTACATCAAGTAAATATTTGGAAGAATTTTACCCCTCTTTTGCAAATTGTCTACTGTTAAACATTTCCTTTGACATGCGACCCATAGGAAGGCTTGGATTTTAACTGGAACTGACCTTTTCCAAATAGAACCTAAAGATGTATCAACCATATGGAATCGATCTATAAAAAGGAGCCTATACACTGATTTGACAGAAAAAAATCCGCCAATTTCTAATTCCCATATGACCAAGTCTTCGAAATTAGAAGAGATGTAAACTTGTTCAAGCTGTTGGAGGAGATTATAAAGCTGCGAAATAACCATATCCAGTAGCCTGTTGTAGTAGCATCCAATGTTCCAGACCATACAATTAAAGGGGGAAAGAAAAATCAACTCTGAAAGTTTTGCATCAGGTTGAGCAACTCTGGCAAAGAGGTCAGGATAAGTAGAAAAGAGAGATGCATTACCAAGCCATTTGTTGAACCAAAAGATAGTGTTATCTCCATTGCCAATAAGTCATTGGATGTTGTTGAAAACAATATTCTGCAACTATAAATATCCTTCCAAATTTGTGAGATGAATTTGCCTCCTCTACCGTTTTTAATCGAGTGGGTGAGATGATCGAAACCATATTTAGCAATTAGTACATCCTTCCAGAGATGAGAAGTGTCTTGAAAGATTCTCCACCACCATTTGCAAAGAAGCACCTAGTTTACAAGTTTAAGCTTTCTGATACCCAAACCCCCTAGCTTTGGTGGCATACAAACCTGGTCCCAATTCACGAAATGAAACTTTCAGTAGTTATCCTCCATATTACCTCAAATGAGTGGCATATATTTTACAATAAGCTTGATTACTTCACTAAGTATTTGTAGGACTGACATCAAATAAATAGGAAGATGTGTATAAGTGGATTTAACCAAAGTGATACTCCCACCAAGAGATAAAGTCTTAGTCTTCTATATGTCAAATTTAGCTTGATACCTATGAATAAGAGGATCTTAGGTTGCACGAGTGAGCTTACGATCAGAGATAAAAACCCCTAAATATATGAGGGGAAACTTCTCAACTCTGTAATCCAAAATTGAAACAAGAGAATCCAAAAGGCTGTTAGAGCAAGAGATGCCTACAATTGAAGTCTTATGAAAATTTACTTTGAGGCCCAAAGCTAGCTGGCAACATATGAAGAATGAGCTCAAATTCTGCATTTCCTCTTCACTAGCATCACATAAAATCAGGGTGTCATCTACATATTGCAAACGTGAAACAATAGGCCCAGATGAAGAAACTTGGAAACCTGCAAGAAGACCTGTATTTACAACATTCTTTAACATCATGCTAAAACCTCCTGCTACTAAGGTAAAAAGAAAAGGAGATAGAGGGTCTCCTTGTCTAACGCCCCTAGAAGCATGGAAGAACCCCTTAGGAAGTCCGTTAATAAGAACCGAGAAATGGGCCAAAGAAATGCACCCCATAATCCAAGTAATCCATCTAACATCGACACTCATTCTTCTCATAATCTCACTGAGCACTTGCCATTCAATGCTGGCAAAATCTTTCTCCATATACAATTTAATAACCGCTCTCGACTGCTCAAAAAGATTATAGAGTGAATGCATTCCTAGGCAATAAGAATGATGTCCGTGATCATGCCATCTCTAATGAAGGCTGATTGTTCATCAAAGATCATAAAAGGGAGAACCAACTTAAGTTTCTTTGCTAAACTTTCTGCAATAATTTTATAAAGACTGGACAAGAGACTAATCGGCCTAATATCTCCAATATCAACAATGACATCTTTTTTTGGAATTAAAGAAATATAAGTAGAATTAATGCTATTGAGAAAACTCCCAGTGGACACAAATTTCTCAACCATTAAATAAACATCACCATGTAGTAGATCCCAAAAATACTGAAAGAAGATAAGAGAAAAACCGTCAGGGTCAGGGGTTTTATCCCCAGGAAGAGTAAATACAGCCAGTCTAACTTCTTCCAAAGTAATATCTCTTTCTAGATAAGAAACCAAGAAAGGTGGCATAGATTTAAAAGGAACACCATCTAAGATAACCCCAAGGATAAATGCATTAGAAAAAGCAGACTCAAAATTTTTAACAATGACATCATCACGAGCTGACATGTCGTGCCTTCTGATACACCCTGTAGAGAAATAGTAAAAATATCATTTGTCTTCTACGCGCATTCACGATAGCATGAAAAAATTTGATATTTCTGTCACCCTCCTTAAGCCATTTAACTCTTGATCTTTGTTTCCAATAAATCTCCTCCATCCTAAAGAGATCATGTAGCTTATCAAGCAGAAAATTTTTATTAACAATCATCTCATCAGATAAAACTTGGTTTTTCTTAATAAAATTTTCAATCATCTCTAAGTCCATCAAAGTGGTATCAATCTTGCCTTTAAGTTGAGATTGGTTTACTTTTTTCCAAGAGATGAGTTTGTACTTCAGGCAGATTAGCTTCTTATGAAGACGAAAACCAAAACTGCCCAAAACATAACAACTACCCCAAGTATGATTGATGATATCCACAACTTCAGGCCCATCTAGCCAGTGAATATCAAAACGAAAAGGTTTAGGTCCAGATAATACCTCCTCGATATGAAGACATATAGGGAGGTGATCAGAGGAAAGTTTGGTAAGAGCATTAACTTTAACCAAAAGGAATACTCTTTCCCAAGCCTCAGAGATAAGAAAGCGGTCAATCTTAGACATAAGCAAATTGGAAGAACTGTTAATGGACCAAGTAAAGTGAGCTCCAGTAGTAAGAAGATTTAATAAATTATTCTCCACAATGAAGTCATTAAATAGATGCATATGGGAATTAAACCGGGAATAAGTGGAAATTTCATCTGGGTGGTGAATAATGTTAAAATCCCCTCCAATGCAAACAAGAAGTCCCGAAGAGAAAATAAAAGATTTTAAATCATCTAAAAAGACACCTTTAATGGTAGCCATATTAGGCCCATACACATTAATAAACACCCAACGGAAGCTCCTGACAGGACATTCAAAAGTTATTGCCAAGAACCTATCAGATTTAAAAACATCCAAGCAAAACAAAGCTGTTAGGTCCCAAAGGACCCACAAACCCCCAGAAAATCCAATGGCATCCACACCCTCAAAGCACACAGAACCATTACCCCACAGAGTCTTGACATCCAAAAAAGAGGGTGAAGCACACTTAGTTTCTTGCAAAATAAAAGCAAAATGTTTAAATTTTGAAATCAAGAAATCGACCTTCTTCTTGCGTTGATCAACATAGAAACCACGCACGTTCCAACTGATAATCTTCATGATCGAGATGAAGGTTCACCAGGTCCCTCGAAGCCACAATCTTCATAGGGATGAAAAGATTTTGACGAACAAGTGTTGCCGCTGCAACTAGAAGAGGAGTGGTTCTTCGAAGTCACACGACCTGTCTTGAAAACCACTCCACCTGAAGGAGGAGCTGAAGAGCTCCGAGAGCCACGAGCAGCAAGTCTAGGCGATGAGCGCATAACTTTAGAGTCCACTTTTAAATTGGGTTTCAGTATCACCTTAGAGGCAGGTGAGAAGACCTTCAAATCATCTGCTGGACCAGAATAATGGCACACAGGGAACTTGGCTAGGTTAGTCTGAGTCTCATCTATCAATTTTTTAGACGTTTCTTGGACCACCTTAACCGCTGCATCCATGGCTGCAAGCATCTCCTCTGGAGGAGCAACGAAAGTAGCACCCAAGTCCTTAAACATACGGTTGAACATTACATGGCTTGGGTTGCTTGGTAGAGTCTTTGAATGATGCTCAGTTACCTGAATAAGCTTAGAATCAGTCCTTGCAGCTCGCCAAATTTCAGGGGCCGAGCCTGAAGAGATATGGGACGATGAATATGAAGCTTCTGCAAAGTGATCCGCAACCATCTCCATTGGGATAGCTTCATCAACCAAAGGCTCACCAATAGTTTCCACCAAAGGTGGTGGTACGTACAGTTCAACCATAGCTAGAGGGACTGCAACAAATTCAAGGTTGTTCGCTATAATTATAGCTCCAGAAGCCAGATCATAAGAAGGATTGATGTAGACAACCTCATCTACATCAATCAAATCAACGATATCAACAACCACAACAAGCCAAATGATAGCAGATGACAGTGTCAAATTTGAGGCCCTAGAATGCCTCGCTGAAAAATAGAAAAGATAAATCCTCCGATTAAACATGGTAGAGAGAAAGTGAAGAGCAAAAAGATGATGACCAAGAGAAAAAAGGGAGCAAATGAAGAGAAGCAGGTCTCAGGATTGAAAGAGCTTGAAAGGGGTTAGGAGTCTAGTGGGAGACGTTGACATCACTGGGAAGGAAATGGGTGAGAAGAGGATGAAGGGACAGAGGTGGTGGAAACAGACATGAGAGAAGGGGCAAGATGGACGGTGGAGTCAGTAATGAAAAACGGTACGGGATGGGTAGGGAGTGGCGATAGAGGAGGGGCAAGATGGGCGGTGGAGGCATAATTGAGGGGAGGTGTGGGATGGGTAGGGAGAGGCGGTGATGGAACAGAGGGAGGAACTGAGATGCAAACAGGGGAAAAGAGCCCGAAAAATGGGCTTTGGACGAAGAGGCAAGCCCATAACGAGGAGGCTTAAGAGCGACACTCAAAAAGGCAGGTAAAGAGGGGTCAAAAATAGAATCAGAGAGTAAAAGATTCTTTCTTTTATTATCCAAAATACCTGACGGTTTCAAGGAATGAGAGCCCAAAAAATCCTTCTCAAAATGACGGCCAGTAGACTTCCAAGTTTTAACTTTTTTGGAGGAGGAGGAAGAAGAAGAAGATCCAAGCGATTCAACCTCAGATCTATTGCCATGTGGCCTAGCCAATCTAGGGTTCAACCGATGAGGACCCTGGTTCGCCAAAGGAGGTCAAGCCTTAATATATCCAAGAATGGCTCCAGGAGGTTGAACAAGGGGTCTAGCTTTAGGCTTTCTAAGAACCTCAACCCAAGAGTGGGCTTCCTTACCAGTAGAAGCTTCAAGAGGAGCCAGAGATGGAGGGTTGGCAGTCTTCAAACCTTCAAAAGTGATATCAATGATAAAAAGGTCCGAACCAACAAAAAAGTTGATCGATAAGGGAGTCAGGACCTTGGCATATCTAAGAGTATTTACTCTAATAAAAGAGTGATTAGGACCCACCATACATTCCTTATCAACATCAACAAAAACCTCCACCAAATTGGCTAGACATTTGAAAGACTCTCATATTCCAAGCATGGAGAGGGATACCTCCGAAGCGAACCCAGCAAGGGGAGCATGAAGTGATATTAGTGTGATCCCACAGTTTTCAAGAATCCACCGATAAGAGTTTATTCCGGATACACCACATGTTGCGAATAAGGAGGACTTTACGAACGTCAATAGTGGAGGAAAGAGAGAAAACAATCATGTTACTCCCAAAAGAACGGACCACAGGAGAGTAAGGTAGATTCCAGGCTCTCTTAGCCCAATCGCTAAGACCCCAGATACCAGTAGAGGGCGGGGAAAGGAACCCATAACAAGCAGAGCATTAGCTTTAAGAGATTCAAAAAGAAAAGAGGGAGCAATACAAAGGCTTGGGGAATGAAGATCCATCTAGAGTCGAGGATCATCCATGGAAGCCATCTTCATCATCCACCCATACATGTCCCTTGAACCTTTCTCTACAAAATCCAATGTGGGTGATAACCTCTTGAAAAACCAAAGTGGGTGAGAGCCTCTCTCTAGATACAGAACTTGGGTCCTTGATGTAAATCCTTCTTAGCCATAAGCACAAGAGTTACCTTATGAGAGAGAAAGAAGAAAGAGGCAGAGAACAAATTGTTTGAATGGGCGAGAACGAGCTTCAAAGCCTCAAGTGTAATAGTTCAATCCCAAAAGAGTTTCTCTCACTGTCTTAAAATATCTCATCTTCTTCACCAGAAAAATCACAACATCTCTCTATCCAAAACCCTTCATACTCTCTCTCTAAAAAGAAAAAACCACCAGTTGCTATGGCCTCTCAAAAGCTCTTAGCTTTTGTTTTTCTTTTGGTTCTGGTGGCTTCGTTGCCTGCAATATTTGTTCAAGAAAGTGCAAAGGCTTCCTTCGTTCTTGAAATTTATAATATAAAGATCAACTCAAAAAGCTAATGTGAACATCATAAAGTGTCATCATAAACAGAAGCTTGGCGAAACTTTAGAGCCTCACAACCAAGGGAAAAAGTGTAAGAGCGCCAAATCCTCCCAGTTTCTCAAACAAAGGACAAATATCTAAATCTTTCGCTAAAAAAAAACTTTACCAAAAACAGGTACCATGAGACAAAATATCTACAGTCGAAGGCCCAAACACTAAATAAGGCCTATTCAAATAGAGAGGAGCGAGAGAATCGTACTTGTCGGAGTGGAGACGAGGCAGATAAGGGAGTTTAGGAGGATGGTGAAAATTAGGGATTTGTGAGTAGTGGCCATAGCTAGTCCTCTTTCCTTGACCATCTCTCTCTCTCTCTCTCTCTCTCTCTCTCTCTCTCTCCCTCTCTCTTTCTCTATCTCTCTCTCTCTCTCTCTCTCTCTCTCTATCTCTCTCTCTCTCTACTGAGAAACCCTCGCTCTTCTTCTTCTAATAATCGACACAGCCAAGTACCCTCCCTAGTTTGTGGTTACCAGTAGAATCTCTGATCCGCATTGGGTTAAGCTTGGGCTTCAATCGATTGGGGCTTCAGCTTCAATCGAGAAGCTTTACTAGTTTGCAACTATGCTAGCTTAAACAACACTGATATATGGACTGAGACCTCCGTTCTCTCTACCTCTATGTCTCAAAAAGCCTAGTTTTAAGCCAAAACCTAACACAAGATGCCGCCCACAAAAGAGTGTAAATGGATAAGAAGGTTGCATTTGGAGAGAAGTTATAATCTTCACCTTCTATATTTATCAATGGGGAAATGGAAAAAGATGGAGGAGAGAGAAGGAGAGAAAATTAGGAGAAAGAGGAAGAGAGTTTGTTGGAGAGGGAAAGACTTCCAAATGTTGTGAGATATTATTAAGGAAAGAGATGGTAGAGAGATAGAGGACGTTAGAGAGATAGAGAGATAGTATGGAGAGAGGGACATGAGAGAAAGAAAGAGTGAAAGATAAAGAGAGAGAAAGAGAGTGAAATAGGTCATCTAATACTTTCTATATTTTGGGGAAGGGATTTAAGGAAAGAAGAGAGGGAGAGAGAAATATGGTGTTAGTAAGAGGGAGAGAGAATAGATAGTGAGATAGGGCAATTATGGAATAAAAAAATGATACATGGAGCAAAAATAGCGATGGTGTTGCTCTCACTTAATATATAAAACTAGTGTTATGCACATGCATTGCCTGTGATTTGATTTAGTTATAATTGAATAAATTTTTATTTTAAAATAACATTTTAAAAAATGTATGAATTATTAAGTTGTTTTTAATTGAAAAAGAATGATTAATTATAGGGAAAAGTGCGTACAAAACCATAATTCCTCATAATATTTTATGGTAGACCCTCTTTCTATTTTTTTTTCAAGCGGCATAAGGAAATCCCTAAGGATTTCACAGTACCCATCATTTCTTATCTCCCTTTTTTATTGACTTTTGACCATAAAAATTTGCCCCAACAAATCTTTTTATACCATTTCATCTCAAAACTTTTTTAACTATCATTTTCCCTTTCCACTTATTAAAATAGTTTTTGGGTTAAAATCATATAAAAGATTTGTTGAGGCTAATTTTTATGACCAAAAGTTAATAAAATAGGGAGATAAGAGATGAGGGGGTATGGTGATATCTTTAGACGTTATTTTTTGCCGCTTGAAAGAAAAACAGAATGAGGGTCTACCATGAAATAATACGACGAATTAGGGTTTCATACGAAATTTTTCCTTAAGTATATTCATGGGAATAAGTAATATTTAATTCAAACACTGATAAGTAATTGATAAATCAAACCAAAACTCCTAATTTTTCACTACAATAATTCAAAGTTAAATCCTGAAATTTTATTCTAAACCTAATATCCAAGTATATAGGGATCTAAAATTGCTAAAAATTCTACAATAAAAATTGATTTCTCTATCAATTATTAGCCACATTTACCCAATTATTCATACCATCCAACAAAAAGAAAAAAATAGTGAGCCCCTTTTTCCCAATAAAAGATTAATGTCACAAATTATTCAAGTCCAAGAATATAATACATCAAAGTAAATCTCCTAGATTAGATGTTCAAAATCCCTATTAAAATAATGTATAAAAAGAATTATATAAAAGAATCAAAAGCGACGGTAAAACTCTAATTTCTTAAGCAATAACAAAAATCACACATCGTATGACAACACATGACATCATGAATTTTCTTCTTCTCCTTAAGCACCTACATGTTTTCTCTTCTTCTATGATGAAGAAAAAGGTAGCAGACGAGCTTTCTCGCCATGGCCTCTTACTCTCTAAAAACTCCCGGTGGCAGTAGATCACTTTTCAAAATTCATAATGTATGTATGTGCATGTGATCTAAACTTAAGAAAAAGAAGAAAAGCCTTCTTCCATGATCAAAACCTTAACTTGTACATCAATGGATTAGAAATATCACGTGTCTAACCCACAAAAATATTCAGCAAAGAAGAAGAGAAATCATGCAAGTACTTATTTGTTCTTATTAAGGGCTTTTGAAGTTGCAATTGAAACATAAAGGCACAACTAACAAACCAATTCAGAACAAAGAGAATAAGAATTATAAGAACCAAATAAAAGACATAAAATCGAAACAAAAGAGAACCCATCAATTCTTAACTGTTTTACCTCGTTTATGCACATGATGCCTCATATATCAAGCAAAAACTTCTTCAATCCTGAAAAAAATACATAAACATGAACAACAAGAAAAACGAGGACACCAGATCATTACCAAGGCAGAATGTTAGAGTTAAAACAACTCTAACATATCAAGAGAGAGAGAGAGAGAGAGAGAGAGTTAAAAAGAAAACAAACCTCACATGCCTCTAGATTGAGAAGCTCAATCCATTAAGAGCTCAAAGAAGAGGCCAAAAAGACCAAAGGTTTGGCGCCTAGATGACATTGATATAAATTGTTCTCTAATTTTCTAACTTTCTATCTCTCTCTCCCCTTAAACCACACGCCTCTCTCTAAATTTCTTGTCCGCTAATTTTAACTATCTAACTCTCTCTTTCTTCCATTAAACCATGTACCTCTCTTTCTAAATTTCAAACTTCTAACTTTCTATCTCTCTCTTTCTTCCTTTAAACCATGCATCTCTCTTTTTAAATTTCAAACTTCTACATATCATCTCAATAATTTTTAACCAAAAATGAAACTTCTTATCTTTCTCTCTAACACACCTCTCCTCTCTCTCTCTCTCTTTCTAACTTTGTATATATCATCTCTTTCTAAAAATATATATATTATGTAGAGATAGAGACGCATGAGAGAGAGAATTTTAGTTTTTAAGAAAGAGCAAAAGAGAGATAGAGTAGGAGTCACATAAATATGGGTGGAGAGACTTAAGGAAAGAGAGAGATTGATTATGAGGAAGAGATTTGAAGAAAGAGGTAAAGAGAGAGAGAATGGAAAAGAATAAATATGTGGGGAGAGATTTAAGGAAAGAGAGATCTGATTATGGATGAGAGATTTAAAAAAAGAAGAATATGGAATTGGAGAGAGAGAATGGAAAGAGAGGGCAATTATGAGAAACAAATGACATATGGCGCAAAAATAGCGAGGGTGTTCTTCTCGCTTAATAAATAATAATAGATAGACAGAATGATAAATATCTAAAAAAAAAGTTACTATAATAATAGTCCAATAAACAAATACAAAATCCATAACGACATAGCGGACATTGCACAAAAGTTCTTGAAAAGTGAGCAATAACCATTTACTAAAACAAAGGTTTCAACAAAGGAAAAAGTTTATATAAGGATGCAACCTTATAATGTAGAACTACGGATGCCCCTCAAAAATCCATCGGAAAAGGTAGTTTTAATGTTGAAAAACCCTTTGATTAATCATCTTGACATCGTGATGTATGACTATGAAAATAAAAAGATTTTAAGTCTCAGAAATAGTGCATTTTACAACATATTTTTTGCACGGTCCATTTTCAAGATTTTCATATGTTTATAGATCTACTTGATTTTAACCATTTTTTAAATTTAAAATTTTATAATTAGATATAAAAATAGATTTTTAGATAATCCTAAAAACATTTTACATCAAAATTATAGACCATGATAAAATTTGAAGGTGTGTGTTACCTCTATACCTACGGATGCATCCGTATGCCAACTGCACCATTCAATAAATAAACATAGGTGTAAAGTTAAACGAGAAGTTCTATAAATAAATTTCGAATAGGAAGGATCACTCTCATATCCTGTTTGCCTGCACCTCATAAATATATTGAAAGTAGTTTGATAGGGATGTAGCCCTATCAAAAGAAGTAAAACTGTGCGTTGAAAAACCTTGAAATCGATCATTTCGACTTAAACATTATGGTTCTGAAAAAAAAAAAGGTTTTAAACTCTAATTGCAACAAATTATCTTAGACCGATCATTTCGTTCTAAAAGTAATGTTCACATATCTATAAAGTTTGTACCAATTTTTGAGTTTCAAATTTTATTATCGATTTTAAAAATTGATTATAGAACCATCATGGAAATTTTCAATGCGGAGAATACTTTCCGGATTGGTATTTGAAGTAAGGCATTATTTTGTTTTCATAAAGCCTGCCTATGTCATATAAAAACTACATCTTAAATATATTTCTCTCGCCTCTCATTCCGACTCAAGACCACGTGCCTCCGCTAGTATATACAGAAATGACAATCCTACGCTTCGCACCACTAGTAGTCTAGTCTAGCCACCATCCATTCAAATTCCTAAAAATGGACGGTGCGGATTATATACAACTTTGGTATTTACTGTACTTAGTGCTTAAGACATGGAGTTAATTATTCATTGCTAGCCCCGAGTTTGAACGAGTCAAATCGATGATCCATAGTTAAAAAATAAATAAATGAAGGAGAAATTAAATACAAAGAAATGCGAGAATAGAAAAAACATTTAAACATTAAAAAAAAAAAAAATTCAAGATGAAAATGAGAAAACAACTGTAGAAGATTAGCTCTAGTACACGACAACATACACTAAAGAGAAACAAAGAAATGAGCTCCAAAATAAAAAGAAATTATCCATTTCGCATCAAAAGAAGTTGACGAGGCTTTTGTAGATCAACATGACATGAACGTTTTAGGATAAATTTAATAGATTTTGGTAAGCAATGAGAGAGATAAAAAAAAACAATATTTTAGTTTCAATAAACTCCAAACTTTAGAGCCTCGATTTCATCTTGTCTAGTTTTTTATTGAAAAATGGTGGTACGTCACGCGCATGCGTCATCCCCATGACATACAAAGCATCCACCTTAAAGATAAGCTTTGACCCGGCCACAAGAATAAAACTACATTAAATTACTCTTCGAAACTTATTTTCTTAAGGGAAAAGTTTATATAGAGAAGAGACTCTAAACAGCCGAATTAGAACCCACCTCAAAGATATCATTGGAAGAGGTTGTTTTGATTCCCGAATATCTTTAAATTGATCATCTTGGCATCAAGATGCATGGACTATGAGAAAAAAATAGATTTCAAGTTTTGGAAATAGTGCATCTTGTAACGTTTTACTGTCAATTTTTAAGTTTTTCAATTTTTCATAGATATGCTCAATCCATACTATTTTTTAACTTTTAAATTTTATAATTAAAGATGAAAATATATTTAAAGGCTATCACATTATTTGAAGGTGGGCTCTAATTTGATTGTTTAGAGCCTCAACTCTATACAGACCTCACCCTTTCCTTAATTTTTAAAACTTTTTTTTTTTTTTTTTTTCATATTAACAATCCTCACAGTAGAGATTATATATTCCTCAAAATTTAAATTCAAAAATCATTTAAAAAATAGATCACATCTATAAACCCTGTCCTTTTAGGTGGGCATGTTCGTCAAGTATAATGATGCTTTATCACATTGTGTTCCTTTGCCAGCTTTGAGATGCTTTTCCCTTTGGATATGTTCCTTTTTGACCAATGAATAAATAAATAAACAATTATTCAACGGCGTAAGGAGAAAGATGAACTAGATGCCCCTTCATATATATATAAACTTCTATATCTTAGTCCCAAATACAGGCTCTTCGCTATTCTCTCTCTCCTGCTGCCCAAGCCTTTATCACGTGGACCACATGGTATGTTCTATGTTATTTTTTTTCGTTTTAAGCACATGGTATGGTCTAGATTTTTTTATTTTATTTTTTGTAGTTTAGTACTAGGCATCAAATTGAGATGTAGTACTGTTAAAATTGGCTTCTAACCATGCAAGCCCAATCCCGATTCTTATGGTCTAAATTTTTTTTTTGGTTATGCTTTCTTTTAGTCATAGTTGACTTCCATGAAATGGAAAAATTACCCACACTTTTTATTGAGTATTACGAAGCTGGATTCCTAGCAAGGGCGGTGAGGCTGCTCTTCCAAAATTCAATCATGGAGATGGTTTTTTGGATGTAAAATTTTGTAGGTCTATTCTCTCGACCACCATTATTATGAATTTTAAAAAAATAAAATAAATTTTAAATTTTAAAAATAATATGTCTTGTACTTTTTTGGACTGGTCATTTCAATTCCTCTAATATGGTAATATCCATGTTCTCTTTAGAGTTCGATTTCATGAATTTGAATTAGAAATGGATATGCAGTTATTCACAATGTATTTAGAATTGTAAAGCACGTGAAAACAGGGAAAAACAATCACGAGAACTCCAGAATCAGCTATAATTTGCAGCGGTAATTTGTGAGTAAATTATCCTTTTCGTAGAATTTGTGGATGGATTATTGTAGAAAACTCTCATTAGCTTTTAGAATTTTTGTGAGCACTACTTCCCATCTAAATCTTCGGTTGATTTTTTTTCTAATCTTTCCTTGTTTCACTAGAAATCTATATTATAGAGTCGATAACCTCCTAAATTTAATGTACTTTTTGTTGTAATTTCTTATGACCTATAGTTAACAAGATTGGAGCCGATCGGTAGAGGTGACTAGTTGGACTATTTCCTGGTGTTTTGGTTGAGCTGCTCCAAAACAAAAATCAGACTTGATGAAAAACTGATCAAACCAATATTTCTACAATTTTGGCCGGTTTACGTCTAATTTTAACTAGTTATATGGGTTAAATAAAGCTAGATAACACTTTTGCTAAAGATATTTTATATGTAGAAGTTATTATTCTTATTTTGTTTTTTTTAAAATTCAACCTAACCGGTATGACAAGCAATCAAACCGGCTTTGACTAGTTGGTAGCTTGTCCTAACATTTACTTTCAACCTTTTTTTTTTTTTCTTCTAAATGGAGAATAGATTTAAAATATGAAACATAGTAAAAGAATAGGGAAAACTTATTTAGTTGGTCCATCATGTCAATGAATGGTTCAATCGATTAGAAACCAAACCGAGTTTTTACTTTGGACTAGTCCAGCCCAAGGACCGGCCGATAATCCATCTAGTTGGACTAGCTGAGCCAATCTTGATAATTATGAGTAAAACATTCGAAAAATAGCAATTGGCTGACCTAAGTAGCATTGAGGATGTTATGAGCTACGAGGTTGTTTGGAAGGCGTGATTGAGACACCTCTTACAATTACTTTGGTCAAGATCGAATAAAAACATGTATTCAAATTCACACCACCCTTCTTACAAGTGGGCTTCATGTGTAACATTCCCGGTATACTTTTTTTTTAGAGAACAAAAGTATACTAGGAATGTTACTCATGAAACTGAAAAAGCACTACTTGCTTAACCACATAATGCGAGTGCAAGTCTATAAATCAAGATTCATTTAGTCGGCTTAGGCTTGAGATTCAAGCCGTGGCTGAGGCGAGTAACTTGGGTGAGTCCTATGGACTCATCCAAATAGTGTACAAGCTCAAAAAAGGACAGAACTCTGCATTGAATCAGCTCCATACAAGCCTAAATTCTAATGCAGATTATGACCACAAGGCCTGCAATAATATCGATGGGGTTTAGAAAACTGAGAGAGAGAACCCTACAACTGCTGAATAATTTCCTTAAGAGCGCAATTTTTTTTTTTTGAAAGATATCTCTTGGAAAGTTGAATGTTTTTAAATCTTCTAAAAAGTTGAATGTCCTATTTTTGAAGGTTTAAATAAGTTATAGGTACTGTGTTTAATACCATGCATATATATTATTATATAAATATAAATATATAATACATATAATATATAATATAATGTATATATATATATTTTTTATTAACGTATTTTTGTATTATATATAATATATAATATAAGATAAATCATATATAATATATAATATTATATAAGATATTTATAAATAATAATATAAATATATATTATATATAATATTATATATAATATTATATATATATATGTTAATATTATATATTATATATAATATAATAAATGCTAATATAAATATTATATATGAAATAATAAATATATATATATATATATATATATATATATATATAATATAATATAATATAATATAATATATATCCTATGTAATATAATATAACTGAGACACATATGATGGCAAGGAGGGCAAAGCGCTATTGTGTCTAGGACAACACAAATTTTCATTATTATCAATCCCCTTCATTCGAGTTGTAGGCAGAAGGCTCATCTTCATTCAAGGTCACATGCCGAGAGATATGCATTTTTCGGGCCCTTTTTTTTTATTACGAATCGCCCATTCCATATATAATATAATATAATAAATGTATATTTATATATAATATAATAAATGTATATTTTATATATATATATAATGTATATTTATTATATTATAAATAATATTTATATTATTATATTATATTATATATTATATAATATAAATACATAATTATATTATATATTACATGTAATATGTAATCAATATATATTATATCATATAAATTACATTAATAAAATAAATATCAATGTATAAGATAAGATAATATTATAATATTATATTATGCTATAGTAATTTTATATTATATTATATCATAATAATAAGGGTGTAGTTTCTATAAGGTTTCAACCTCAAACAATCCATTTAATACGCACCTCCAAATTTTATCATAACGTGTAATTTTGATGTAAACATTCATTAGGATTATCTCAAAATCTATTTATATATCTAATTATAAAAATTTAAACTCCAAAAATGCTTAAAATCAAGAAGATCTATAAACATATGAAAATCTTGATAATGGACGGTCTAGATAATGTGTTACAAGATGTACTATTTTTGGGACTCAAAATCTTTTCTTTTCTATATTCATACCTGTTATTGTAGAGATGATCGGTTAGAGGGGCTTTCAACAATAAACAACCTTTTCCGATGGATTTTTGAGGTGCATATGTGATTCTATATTTAAGATTGAAACTTTATATAAACTTTTTTCTAATAATAATACTAATATTATGTATTTATATTATGCATAGTGAATAGTGATCAACAAAAATGTTATAAAAGATTAAGTTCATATCTCCCTTTTTTAGAAACTTAATCTTTCTTGTTTTAACAAATGAATGAGAACTTTTGTTGGAATATTACTTTCTGAACTTTTAGATGAAACCGTGTATCAAACGTGGAATTTTTAAAAAATTAGAAAGCTTTCTTTCTGTAATAAATATTTCAGAAAAACAAAGGTGTCCTAAGAATTTTGAGTGAATGATAATACTAAAAGGAAAAAGTTTATATAAGGATGCAACCTTATAATGTAGAATTACGGATGCACCTCAAAAATCCAACAGAAAAGGTAATTTTAATGTTGAAAAACCCTTTGATTGATCATCTCAACGTCGAGATGTATGACCCTGAAAAATAAAAAGATTTTAAGTCTAAAAAATAGTGCATTTTACAACATATTATCTACACCGTCCATTTTCAAGATTTTCATATGTTTAGAGATCTACTTGATTTTAACCATCTTTGAAATTTAAAATTTTATAATTAGATATAAAAATAGATTTTATAATTAGATATAAAAATAAATTTTGAGATAACCTTATGAACATTTTACATCAAAATTATACACCATGATAAAATTTGAAGGTGCACCTTACCTCTAACGGATGCATCCGTATGCCAACTGCACCCATACTAAAAACCACTTCAATGTGAAAGCAAAGATGTCGATGCTTCAATGGGAATTTCAGTTTCTTTGTACCTGCATCAACTTTGAGCTTTGGGTTTTCTTTACTCAGCCAATTGACTCGTATGGGTTAGGCCGAGTTTCTCTTAGTTGTATATACAACTCGGGGATATTAAAAATAAAAAATAAAATAACTATAAATATGTGGAACTGATTTTTTTTTGTGTGTATAATTTGTATATTTCTAACAAAGATTGGTGAGTGTTTTTTTTGCCATAAATCCTTATTTTTATACCCTACATTTGTTGGATTTTTTAAATTGTCCCCAATTATAAATCTGTTTTTTTAATCCATTTTCTAATAATTTTGTAAGCTTATTTAGGCTCCTTAAGGTCTTGAATATTTCCAATTTATTGAAGGATTTTCAGCTGTCTCCATGAGGACTCAGTCAAGTTACCTGGCTGGACCAACAATCGAGTACATTAAGCCGAGTCAATTTTCTATACATTTCTTTGGCTCCAAGGATAGAGTTATTGATAAATACATGTATTTATTTACATTGATTCATTATGTGAAATGCAGGGTGTGGAGGAGCATGGAAAGGTTGTGGAGGAGCATGGAAAGGTTCATAGGAAGATCATCAAAGTTGGGCCATGGGGTGGCCAAGGGGGCTCACCTTGGGATGATGGCTCCTTTGATGGTGTGTGTAAGATAACGCTTGTGTATGACCGTTGCATAGACTCAATACGTGTGGAGTATGATAAGAATGGGAAATTGGTGATGGCAGGGAAGCATGGTGGTGATGGAGGCAATCGTACGACCCATGTAAGCATATTCACTGATTCCTCCACCATTCCTCTAAGTTTTCATGCATAGAGTAAAACTGAACAAGACATAGTATATGGAGTGCAAGTTTAGTAATAATAGGAGTAGAAACGATGAAGTAGTTACGATTGACGACTAGAAAGTACAAAAAAGATCTCACTTTCAATATCTTGGGTCGATAATCTGAGAAAATGGAGAGACTTATAGCCTCACTGAGGTTATGGCCTTTAATAGAACATAATAGAGAACCAGGATTCATGTAACCAGCCCCAATTAATTGAAAAAAAACTAAAATGACGATGACGATAAATTTACTTTGGGTTCAGGAAAAAGATGTAGTGTTACTGCATGGTCCAAATTTTGGGACATGTTACGAATAGTTCTTCCTTTTTTGGGCAAATTCTCATAGTTATGACTATATGAGTGATCCTTCAAATTTGATAGATCAAATTTGCTAAATAAGAATAAGACAATTGAAGATGTCATTAGTGTACTAGGTTGGTAACATGCATGAACATTCTCTAATTTGTCTTTTTTTTAAAATAAAATACTTTTATATATATATATATATATGTTCGAACATAGGTAGGTATGTGTGTGTATACACACTATTGAAATATTAATCTACATATTAGGAGTAACTTTAATCAACTCATGAACCGATGGGCCGGTTTTGATGGTTTCAACCCAAAGGCTCGGATTGAATGAATGTAGACCGTTTTAATGGGCATAATGTTGGCACATTATTTAATTTTTACCTTTTATAAATCTAATGGACCTAAAGCTTTGGAGCACATGTGCTCAACCTATGTGCACTGAAAAAATTAAGTAATAATATTCAAAAAATCATAACACTTGTACACCGCTACCAACAAGTAGGGTTATGTTGGTCTTTTTTTATTTTTGAATTCTTTGGTGCATCTACGTCATTCCCACTTGTCTCTAAAATTTCAAGTTAAAAAGAATTATGAAAAAAAAAAAAAAACATTATCGATACACACTAATCATTGTATCCATCAAGATTGAATGTGAACCGTTGGGCTAAAGCTATACAGTACAAGCTAGGAAAATCTTTTTTCATATACAAATTCTGCTTCCATACACATTGTTTCATTCTTGTAATGCAAATGCTGAGAAGCAGCTTCAACCAAGAAGAATGCCATCTTAAACCAAACTCTTCACGGCACTGCAGATAAAGTTTCAATATCCAGAAGAGTTCATCACAGAAGTGAGTGGCCACTATTGTCCGGTGGTGCACGGCGGCACCCCAGTGATCCGGTCTCTGAAATTCACCACCAACATGAGGACTTATGGGCCTTACGGAGTGGAGGAGGGCACTCCATTCTCATGTCCCATGGATGGGGGCCTTATTGTTGGATTCAAGGGCAGGAACGGGTGGTATCTCGACTCGATCGAATTTCGACTCTCACGCCTCTATTCCTCTTCTAACTTGCTTGATGCCATAAAACAGAGGATCTGCGGCTGCCTCAAAAGGCCTAAAATGGCGAGTGTTGCATAGGTTCTCCTTAGGAGTGCTCCATGTGTGTATATGTGTGTACTTGATAATATGCAGAACTTTCATTGATATATTCAGTGTGTGTTTCTATCTTGCAATGTATCTAATACTAAGTTGTTTGAGTAAAGTTTAGCAGCATATTGGTATGGTTGTTTGGTTAATTGTTAAGAGATCGATTCTGAATCACCTCGACTAATTCAGGGTAATTCCCATTTTAAATCCGATACAATATAAAATTAAAAAACTTCCTAAAGATGGGGAATGCGGCGATTTTGGGATCTCTCATAATTGGATCGCCCACCTACTAATTCTTGCAAAAAAAGGAGAAGGTTCTGCTTCGAACTAGCAAATTTTTTTTTTTTGAATTTAGTGTTACGCCATGTTTGTTTTCTTGAAGACGTGATCTTGGAAACCACGTCATCTAGCGAAATGAATACCACAAGTTCCACTGGTGAATGTTAAAGTGAATGAAAGTGGACACCGAGGTATCCATTTTTAGTATCGCACTTCCCGTAATCAAACAAAGAAGTGCTACAGTACCTTCCAAAACCACGTCTTCCAGAAATCAAACACGCACTTTATGTACCTCACGTGTGAGGAAAAATAATCACCAAGAAGTTCTCTAAATCATAAGACAATTGAGGAAGATGGTGGGAAACTTTGGCATCCAATGTATAAGATCATTACAAACATTCCATAAAAACCAGTGTTTGAATGAAATAAATCCCACGTATGGTTTTTGCACATTCCTTTGAAGCTAAAGTGCCGGCATCCCAGTTTTGGATGCAAATGGGTGGTCCGTCTAAAAAAAAAGTTAAAATCAATGGTCTAAATATTTTTTTAATAAAATTATTATCTTCAATTTTTATTTTTTATTTATTGTTGATACTTTCATGATCTCTATGTTAGAGATTATATATTCCTTAAAAACTTAGGTCCAAAATCCCTTTCAAAAATAAATTTTTGAGAGGGGGCCCTTTTCTACAAATGAGTGTACGACTCATAGAAATTGTGTCTAAATCAGTGGAAAACCAAAAGTTTAGGGCAGAGATATGGTATATGTACTTATTGAATGACTGAAATTTGCTGGACCTGAGTTGCGCATCATGGTCCTCAGGATTCAGGTAGTTTTGGACCGCTCTTCATTTTGGATAAAAAGGAAGAACTTTTGTTATTTGGATGATTTGGGGGAAGTTTCAGATATATCTTTGAAGCTAAAGAAAAAATTTATAACTTGTTTATGTAAAACTTTTTAATATAAAACCATATCTTATAAAATTATGAATATTATGAGTTATATATTTTGAAATTTTATATATTTTATCGCTGTTTTTATAGGGGTGCTTTTTGAAAATGTCATTGTTACATCCATTTTAGTGAATTCACTTCAGTGTTGTTTTGGGCTTGAAACATGAGAGTTTGCATTTTTTTGGGGGAAGGTAAGAGAATTGGTAGCTTATTAGTAGGGATAGCAATAGACCCGGACCGGACCGTTAGACCCGACTTCAGCTCTATTCGGGTCTGAGTCCAGGTCCAAATATTGGACCCAAATACTATTCGGGTCCGAGTTCAGGTCCCACATTTCTCAATTTATGAAAATAAATTGAAATACATAGATATTTTAATTTTTGGGTTGGGTCTGGATCCAAGTCCCACATTATATTTTTGGGTCTAGGTCAAGTGACTTCAGGTCCAGTATGGGTCCAACCCGATCCCAACCCGACCCGACCCATTGCCATATCTAATTGTTGGACTGTTGAAGGACAGTTGTGGATTCCCATTAATGAAATAAACCGTGCCAATACCTTTTATCAACTCAAAGACTCCAAAGGACCCTCAAGATGATCATAAACAAAATGATTTTGTTGACTGAGAGGAGAAAAGTTATTGTAACATGGTATCTCTTACCAGAAGCACAATATAAAGCTGCATGTTAGAAGAGGATAGCTGGCCGTTGACAATGTTAATTTTGTGATTTTACTTTTTATTAAACTAGTTGGATTACGTGTGTTGTATGTAGAACATTCAATTTAACAAAAAGATGCGAGCATGATCCATTACGACCATGTCACTCCCTCTTTTACTCACTCCCTCTCAACTCTCCCTCACACATTAGTGGTAAGACTGTTACCATCATCTTTCATAGTTAAAGTTCAAAAAAAAAAAATCAAAAAACAGATTGTTACCATCATCTCTCTCTATATATATATGACTCTTGATACAATGAAATATCGAAAATAGAAGAACAGAAACCAATACATAGTCTTCAAAGTACTTTTGTAATAAGTCATTGTACTAACATGTACGTATTTTTCACATTTAATACAATCATGGAATGTGTATCATCACCTATCGTATCTATATAAAGTATACATCTGCATGTTATAAATAGGAAAGAAAAGATACAAAAATAGATTTATCTTAGGGAAGAAAATCATAACAAACAGAAATTTGGAGAATTTCAATAGCATCTTAGAGAACATACAAATAATTTAGAGATGTGACCTCATATAGAAGAATTCGACATTGATTATGATCCTCCGGATAAAAGCAGTCTCTATAGGCTACAAAAAATCCTCAGTACTCTTCAGTTGCTTATCACTTGTTTCTGCAAAGAATTTGCAAGAACATCAAAGTACATAAAACTGATGAAATTATTTGATTCAAACTCTCATTTAACATTAATATTTTGATTCAAACTCTCTCTCTCTCTCGCACTCAATATTAACAGTCTCTCTCTCTCTTAACATTAATATTCTGAACTCTCTCTCACACATACAAAGTCTTATTATAAGTCGTGTGTGAGAATGCCCTCGCTTTCTCAAATCAAAGTTGGAAAATTTTAAATCTTGCATGGTAATATTGGCAAACATATACTGGTTATTGTCAACAACAAAAAAAAAAATGGCAAACATGTACAGAGCATTCACACATTTCTCATTTTCTTTTTCTACTACTTTGACCCTTCAAATACAAATGTATAATGGATTTGGGCCAAAATACTTTTAAATTTGGATTTATCACGATAATGGTCGCAGGAAAATTTATATATGTCGATTAACATGTTGGGGAACCTCGATGCAAAATAATTGTAGAAACCATCTCGATGTTCCCAGTTCCTCCTGTAATATAGAAAATAATATTAATACACAATCACCATATTTTATATCAAAATTTAAAAAGACAACTTTAATTCATCATGTGAGCAATTTAAAAAATAAATCATTTTGAGTTACGATGGAAAGCATGTAAAGTCAATCCAATATACTCTCTTTATCTCTCTCTATCACTGATTAGCATACAAAAAACTATATTCTATGTTTAGATAATGATTGATTTTGTTGCTATGATAGCCATCTCTCTCTTGATTTTATTGTAAGATTTTGTTCATTATTGTACATTCTAATCTCTATCTCTTTCTATTTTTCAAATCCTATTTTCTTTCCCCTCTCTCTCTCTTCCACGCTCCATGTCTTCAACCAACACTTGGTATTCCTTTGCTATTAAAGAAGATGTCACCTTTATCTAAAATTAGAAAGAACTTGCATTTTAAAGTAAGATAAATATTCAATTATCTTTCTCCTTGAGTTTGTCTTTCTCATTCTCTCACATACCCATCTCTCTCCCTTAAATAT
This sequence comes from Amborella trichopoda, assembly GCF_054954075.1. Lineage (NCBI taxonomy): Eukaryota > Viridiplantae > Streptophyta > Magnoliopsida > Amborellales > Amborellaceae > Amborella > Amborella trichopoda. The sequence continues at coordinate 10,253,154 of NC_142340.1, read as the reverse complement.
GGAAACCTATATTTTCTCTCCCCATTCCCCCACATGCTCATCTCTCTATCTCTCCAAATCGTTTTACTATATTGCAAATTCTCTCTCCGTACTCTCTGTCTCACAATCTCTTTGTCTCTCTCACATCTTTCTCTCCTTTAAAGATAGAGATTAAGCACCTCAGCCTTTTTTAATTTAGAAGTTATATGCCCTACATGCAATCGAGAAAATCTCTTTCTATGCTAGAATTGATTTTAATATTTCTCTTTATACTTGCCAAAGTCAAATCTCTCTCTCTTTCTTTCTCTCTCTCTTCCTTTAAATGTTGGAATTTCTCCTACAACCTCTATAGAACTAAGGCCCTTTTTATTTTCGTGATACATGTCCACCCCTTAACCCTGGCTTAATAATGTAGTACAAATAATCAATAATACCTAAATGACATTTGAAATTAACCTTACATGATTTATCAGGTCAATATGGTGATTAATCGTTGTTGAAAATAAAGAAATCTGATTTTAATCATGAGTTAATCCTTTCATATCTTAGGATATGTTTGACAAAAGTGAATTTTAAAATTCAGATTTTTTAAAATTTGAATAAAGGCTTTGCTAGGTTTTCCGTATGTTAATATTATTATCTATTATCCATATTCTATTTTTTTGGTGCATGTTTGACTACCAGCATATATTTAAAAGAGAAACAATGGCCTTTCGCCTCTAGGTTATCTGATCTTAGTCCTCAACCAAAATCCGACTGAGTTTTTCACCTCAACCTTCATTTTAAAATGGGTCATGTTAAAGCTTGAAATCATATAAAATACTATAATGTTGGTCTTGAAAAAGCTTGGCTTCTAGGTCACTTTATCTTCCATCTACTATTAAAACTCATAATTCAAGCATCAACAAAGATAGACGAAGAGCAATGAGCATAAGAGTGAAACCCTCATATTTATAAAGAAAGACGTTGGGTTACTTTCTCTAGCGATTCACTATGTTTTCTTTAATGATGCACAATAAGAGAGAAGATTGAGATTGAGAGGGCGATCCACCATAAGAGAGAAATTGAGATTGAGAAAGAGAAAGGGAGGGGGCAGGGGCGGTGTCTTTGTTGAGAGGAGAGATAAAGGGGGAGGGGGAGAGGACAAAAGGGAGAGGGGGAGGGGACAAAAGGGGGAGATGAGCGGATAAAAGAGGGACTTACCCAAAAAAAAAAAAAAAAGCAGATGAAAGAGGGAGAGACACAATAATTTTAATAGTAGAAATCAAATCCCGTAAAATTTAGCTACAAGCTGAATATTTGGAGATTTAGATATTTGGGAGTTATTTGAATATTAGAAGTTATGATTTGACCCTACCAAACAAGGCAGGTAAACTCATAGGATTAGAATTACATAAGATTCTATATTATCCTAAAATATTAGAATATTTGGGTGCCATCAAACTGACCCTTAATCATGAGTGGGGATCTAGAAATTCTTGACACCCTAGAAATGTATAACTAATCACTTTTGTCCCTCCATAGAAGCAAAAACTTATGAAATGATAATTTCACTTTTATTTTTATTTTTACAACACAAGTCGAGATAAACTTTGGTGGGTTGGTCACATCTGCAAAATATATAAAAAAACAATACGATAAAAGATGATCGAAATAAACTCAAAATTTATGGGAATTTTAGTCATTTTGGTTTTTCAAAATATATATTTTATATTTTTTATAGGTGTGAGGGTTATAAGTATGTACACTAAATTAAAGCTCATTCACATGTATATAGAGTTGAGAAAAGGGAAGTACTTAGATAAGCTCTTAATTGTTCGATTAAGACCGGACATTATGATTAATAGCTTTATGATCATTTAAAGACTTTTAATATTTTATTTCATAATTTTTTATGTTCATGTTTAGTTTACATGTTTTATTAACTATGATATTTGGCCTATAGCACATAAAAATAGTGATGGATATTTCAAGTTGTAAACACTCTATAAGTTGGTCTTATAAGTGTAAGGATCTTAAACTTTCCCCTAACCCATCCTAAACCATGGTAAAGGAGGTGGTTTGCGTTAGATAGGTAGTCAACGTAAAACTTTGTCACATCTTTATCATGAATCATGAACTTATGTTCTATGGTTTTACTAAGGGTATGACCCATGAGAGAGAAGAATAGAGTAACATGATTCATAGAGTCGACTCTAAATAATTGAGATAATGCTTGCATGATGATGATGATAAACATTTTGTAGATAAGTTCATCACATAAAGGAAAAGCCTAATCAAAATATATAGAGCCTCACCTCAAAACTCATCGATAATTGCAATGTGGTATTGGAAAACCATCAAATTGGTCATCTCGACCTTGACCATTTGTTTATACTCGAAAATTTTGGCAAAGGTAACAATTCTGCCTAGTTTTCAGGCCAAAACTTGTCAAGAATAATAGCGATAGAGAATGGGTCCCTTAGGGCAAAAGTCAAGTCAAACGACCCTCTTTCGCTCGGATGGCTGACAGAGTCAGCTCTTTGAATTGCCAAGCCTAAAACTGGTTCAAAGATTTTTGAAAATCAAGATGAAAAAGAGGTTTCTTTCTTGAAAAGATTTCAAAAAAAAAATAAAAATGGACAAAATATAGAAATAAACAATATAGAAGAACTTTAGGCCAAGCTACAGGACGCCCGGTGACATTACCAATTCAGGATAAGTTCGAGAGTGACTTCTTATGAGGTGTAAGAGATTTGCCAATCGGAAAATGACGAGTTTATCAGGTCTAGGTATTGACGAATATGGAGAGGACCAGAGGTCCTGATCTGATTGGTTATATATATAGAATGTGGATAGGTAGAATTTTGGTACTAAATTATCGTATTAACCGCCCTCTTGATATGGGTTCGAGTTCCTATTTATAGACAAGTGTTACGTCTGATCATCATCCAAAGTTTTTGGCTTGAATCTGGGTCGTTCATATGGCCAATGCAGCTTTCATATTCGTTAACACTAATGCGAGTTGTCAATGATTACGGGTCATATCATTGACATCCTAACATTATGGCCCACGTGATTTTGGGTGGTGCAGTGTTGCATTCACAACATAAATGTTAACATCATTTCCATCTACTTGATGGTCTTCAAATGAGGCTTTCGGTACCTATGGTGAAGATCTCACCTTCGTTAGGTCACGATGGTGCCAACTGGCTATCTCGGAACTTGTTCTTGGGCGGTGGCTTCAACCAATCGAAAGTTGATAGATTATCGAACAGACTTGCCAGCGTCTTTTATATTAGTGATGAATAGTCATTAGTTGTCAGTTTTCGCATTCCGATGCCTGGCAAAAAGCGGTTACTTCAGCCAATCAGAAAGCAGCGAAATTGCCATCTTTGTCAGAGTTGATTTCTTTCACGTTTCAGGTAATGATTTTCTTTTTTTCTCATTCCGATGTCTGGCGGTTAAACCGTCTTTCTTAACCATCAAATTTTGATGTGGTTTGGCAACATTAACGTTTGTGTTAGCGATGTTGGAATCGCCATTGGGAGAAATTGGATATTGTGTTGGCTTTTCTTTCTTTTAATCACTTGCATTGGGCACAAATTTACCATTTTGGACCCCTTTTTTCTCTTCCTTAGAGGCTTCTTGCAGCTGCTTTACTGAACTTTGTGCTCTACCTGTGATTTTTCATTGGATATTTGATGTAGGTTTATGGGATGTTTGCTATGGGGTTTACAGATTCACATTTTTTTTTATCAATTGGGATTTTGGGTGTTTACAGTTGCCCCTCTTTGATGCTTGTGTCACACACGAGCTTTGGAACATAGGGCGGCAAAGAAAGTAGACACATGTGACATAAACTGATATGAACAAAAGGGTGCACACAAGCAGCGCAGGTTGGCATCATTCCTTAGAGGTCTAGCATCAGTCTGCCTACAGAACTTGCAGTCTTCGGGACCTAGAGGTGAGCTTAACCTATCGTGCGGGGTGTCGCCACATCCCTCCATTTTGTCGTATGAGGTCGCGATGCCAATGTTCCAAAAAAAGACGAGTTTTCTTAACAGAGGTGAAAGTGGTTTAGATGAGAAGACGAAAAAATCCCATTTGGGTTGGCCAGAGGGAAACTCATGGCCCCGGGGGGCTCCTAGGTCTGAGTGTTCTAAGTAGGTATGACGTAGATTTTATGGGTTTTATGGTAAAATAAGGTTTTCTATTTGTTTCGCATTTCTCTTTCAGGACTTAGAATGTCGTTTAGGTGCTCATGATCACCGTTATTAAGGCCAATCCGCCTCTTTTATTTTCGAAAATATTTTTAAGAGGATTTTTTAATTCAAGGAGAATTTTTAAAAATAAGTACTAACACCCGGTTGTGATTTAAACCAAAGAATATAAAAGTTTGGAAATTACAGGCACAAATAAAATTTTAGAAATGCCCAAGCTGGATTGCCCCTGTATATGGGTTTTTGGAAGAGGGGAAGATTTTTTCCACTGTGGGGCAATAAAATGATTTTTGAAAGTAACATGATCTCACAATTTACTCATGTAATCAGGGAACCGACTATGTAATTTAACAGCATGCAATGATGGACACTTAGAGGGTGATGTGGCCCTGAGTAGGCATTTTTTGGGTGTCTCAGTGACTCGAGGTAGTTTCCTCTGTTACGTGGGTGTGCCCTCTTTCTAACTAAGAGATATTTTGATATCTTAGTCAGTGAGAGTTTAGCAACCCCGTCTTACCAGGTAGCCACAAGTTTGAAACCTGCAATCCTAGGTCCCGATTTCGACTCCTCAGTATTCTATATTATCAGCTTTTTATAGCAGGTGTCGCGAGTGTTGGAAAGCTTGTCAACCCCCTTCATGCTCTAATGCCTAAATTTATAATTTGAGATATCTGGTTCATTTTCTAGCGGACTTTTATTGTTTTTCGACTAGTTTTCATATTCCTTTTATTCTCCGTTTTTTGTTTTTAAGGATGTTCGGGCGTTGTCGTATTGTTGCTCTACCTCGAGATGAGGATGTTCCTTCTCTTAATGATTGCCGCTCTTTTCCTATGGGGGTTCCCAACCAAGTTTCCCATGATGTAGTGGTTGGCGAACGGCCTCAAAGGGTTCGTGGTTATCCTTTAATCTCAATGTTGTCCATATGGGGAGTTTCAAAATGATTGTTTCTCATGTTAACGTTAACCTTCTTGAAGCATTAGTAGAGGGTTTAATCCATTTGCTAATACATTTTTCCTTCCTACTAGTGAGGCCAAACTCACTTTAGAGGAGTTCGTTTGCATTTTAGGCCTTCGGTTGGCCGAGAACATTTATCATCCTCCCATTGTAAGCGACAACCATGCTCCCGCAGGGCATAGGTTTCTGAACATTAGATTCCCTCTTCAAGTTAAATGGATTGATTTAGAAATATTGGTTCGATCCCAAGCCAAGGCTTCTCCTGAGCTTAGGATTCGGACTTTTTATTTTTGCATGATTTGCTTGGTCTTATTCCCATCGGGCCGTAGCACCATTTCTTTCTCTTTTACCTTTGGTGGCTGCCTTTTGAGACAGCCGTGGGGTGACCATCGTGCCTACCTCGTTGGCTGGTATTTTTTGCAGTCTCTTTTTACTATTTTATCTTCATATTATATTCATTTGTATTGTATTCAATTCTCTATTATGAACATATTGCAGTGCTTCGCCCGGATTACTGTTGTCAAGGAGAGGGGTTTGGATTATAAAGATAATGAATCCATACCCTTGTCTGTTGACGATTATCAAAATGTGTTGGATATTCTCGTGGAGTTTCGTTGGTGAACTAAAGGTCTAGACTCCCTTCTAAGGGGCATTCCAATATGGTTCATGCGGGTCTGAGTGCCTGTGCTAGTTATGCTATACTCGGGGATTTTTTAATGATTGGGGAAATTTTGATCGTCAAGCTTTCTACCCTTTGCGGGGTCATTCGTATATCATGCTTTAGCCTGTTGGCCTTAGTTGGCGATTTCAATCTTCATCTCGAAAGGAGAGGTTGGCGAAGACTGACTCTCCCAGTTGCTTGTTGATTTACAAGAATTGGTGGAGACAGAAGACTCTGGGTGCCTTTCTACCATTTTTGCTTGAAGGTGATCAGAGGCGAGCGGAAGCTATGCTACTAGCCTTGTTAGAGCCTATTGTTCCTACTCTTCAGTCGTTTGAGCTTCCACCTCATTCTGGACTGATAGCACGACTAAGTTTCGACAAGAAGGTCTCCCTAATACCAAGCACCGACGGTCTAAGAGGGTACGGGTTCTGCCGAATCCAAGAGTGAACGTCCTCCTTTGTGTTTGCTTTTTATAGCAATAAAGTTATCGATTTTTGTCATGTCCGTGGTTTGTTTCTATTTTATTTCAGGCGTAAATTGACTCACAACAGTACACACGCACGAGATATGAATCATACATCATGTGTTATTCCCTTCTCCCTAAGAGATAATTACGTTTTATTTCATGTCCAACTTCATCTTTAAGTTGTACAGATGAAGTTGGAGGCCTCCCACTCTAACCATTTCATTTCCTATCCAACTTTGTTCAAACGTTATTCACTTCACCTATATATAATACGATTCCCCGAATTAATTCTTGATTTCATATTTGGCAAAAATGATGTTCGAACATTGCGTGGTTTGTATAAGGCTGAGGCTCTAAACAATCAAAGTATGGCGCACCTTCAAATATATCAAATGATGTTGTTTCAATACTAAAAATATCTGTGATGGCCTGAAAATCATTTTCATCTCAATTATAAAATTTTAAACTTCAAAAATAGTGTAGATCGAGCAAATTTATGAACACTTGAAAATCTTGAAAATTGACGGTCTAGAAAATGCAGTACAAGATGCACTATTTCCAAAACATGAAATCCAATTTTTCTCATATCCATACATCTTGATGTTGAGATGTTCGATTTTAGGACTTTTAGGCATTGAAACAATCTCTTCTAGTGAATTTTTTAGTAGCACCTTAATTGGATCATTTAGGGCCTCATACTTATATTAATTTTTTCCTTCATAATTTATTATATGTATCTAAAAAAAGAAGTGACTATAACAATAGTCCAATAAACAACTACAAAATCCATAACGATAGAGCCAATATTGTACAAAAGTTCTTGCAAAGTGAGCAAGAACCATTGAGTAAAACAAAGGTTTCAATAAATATAGGTGTAAAGTTCAAATGAGAAGTTCTATGAATAAATTTCTAATGGGAAAGATCACTCTCATATCAAGTTTATCTGCACCTCATAAATATATAGAAAAGGAAAAAGATCCAATGCTACGGTTGTATAGTAATATAATGCAACCACACATTTAGAAAACAATATGTAAGACCCCAAATTTTGCACACACATTTTCTTCACCCTCATAATCAATCCTATGAAAAAAGAAAATTTCAATTTACATCCTAGATATGGTGAAAATTAGCACCCATCCAACAATGAATCTCAACCATCCATTTGGTGAAGTTCAAGATCTAGGCCTTAACGAATTCAAAATCACTTTTTTTCTTTTTTAGCATTGTTAATCTAATAATGATAACGCTATATAAAAACTTTGGGAATAAAAAAAAATCTTCTGAGACCTATATATAACCATCTCAATAAAATGGACGGCTTATATTAATTGGGCTAGAATGAAAACTTTCTAGAGCATTTTTTCAAAATTTTCTTTTTTGTGATTTTTCTTCAGAATGAAAAGAGTGCATATTTAAAAATTCGTGTCAAACAAATGTTTCTAACATCGTTTTTTAAGATGGTTGCATACTAATATACAAACCGTTGCATGAAATCATTCCCATATAGAAAATAGTTTGGTAGGGTTGCAGCCCTATCAAAATAAGTAAAGGCTCGCCATATAGCTCATTGAAAATTGCAATTCAAGTATTGAAAAACCTTTCAATCGATCATTTCGGCTTGAGCATTATAGTTCTGGAAAAAATTGAATTTCAAACTCTAAAAATAATGTATATTGTAAAAAAATATCTAGACCATCCATTTGGCCCTAGAAATAAGTGTTTACATAACCACAAAATCTGTACTATTTTCTTAGTTTCAAATGTTATTATCGACGTTAAAAATTAATTTCAGAGCCATCATGAAAATTTCCAATGCCGAAAATGCTTTCTCGATTGGGATTTGAAATGAGGCTTTATTTTGTTTTCATAACGCGTATGCCTTGTAGAAACTTCATCCTATATACATTTCTCTCGCCTTTTATTTTTGCTCAACAAGCCTCCGCTAAATATGAAAACGATTATCCTATGCTTCCCACCACTGATGGTCTAGCCACCATCCATTCAAATTCCTAAAAATGGACGGTGGGGATTTTATAGAATTAATGTACTTAGTGCTTAAGACATCATACTGGCGAGCCGAATTATTCTTTGCTAATCTGAGTTCGAACGAGTCAGATCGATGATCCATAGTTAAAAAAATAATAAATGAAGGTCAAATTAAATAAAAAGAAATGCGAGCATAGAAAAAATATTTGAACATAAAAAAAAATCAAGATGAAAATGAAAAAACAATTGTGGAAGATTTGCTCTAGTACACGAGAATTAACACTAAAAAGATACAAAAATGAGCTCCCAAAAAAAAAAAAAAATTATCCATTTCTCATCAAACAAATTTGTCAATGCTTTTATAGATCAACATGGCATGAATATTTTGGGCTAAAATTTAATGGGAAATGATTTCATGCAACGGTTGTATAGTAAAATAAAGCAACAATATTCAAAAACCATATTAGGGCCATTTGATTGATCCAAATTTGAAAATATACGCTCTTTCCATTCTAATGAACAATTGTAAACCAAAAAAGCAAATTGAAAACGCAACGTAGAATGCATTTTTTAACCCAATTAACATAGACCGTCCATTTTGCTAAGATGCTTAGATCTAGGCGTTAGAATGATTTTTTTTTTTCCAATTCTTTTATATGACTTTATTATCATTAGATGAACAATGCTAAATAACAGAAAAAATGATTTTGAGTTTGTAAAGGTTAAGATCTGAAATTCACCAAATGAATGGTCTAGATTCTTTATTGGAGGGGACTCATTTTCACCATATCTAAGGTTCAAATTGAAACTTTAATTTTTTGAGATTGATTATTGAGATGAAAACATCGTGTGTACAAAATTTTGGGTTGTACAAATACCACAAACATGGTTTTCTAGAAGTGTGGTTGCATTATACTATGATACAACCGTTGCATTAGATTATTTCCCAAATTTTTAATAGAATTTCGTAAGCAAAGAGAGAAGTCAAAAAAAATTTATTTTAGTTTCAATAAACTCCAAATTTTAGAGACTCGGGATATTTTGACACTAATTTCATGATTTTGTGGTGCAAGAAATGAAGTAGAAAGATTAAAAATTATTGATCGTATTTTGAAAAATAAAAAAAATTAAATATGGCAAGTGCAAGGGAGGGGGCTAGGCTGCTCCCACCCACGGTCCCGAGCCAACTTGGGCAGTTTTGGGCCGGCATACATACACATGCATCTAGAAAAAAAATTGAGTAGTTAACGTTGTGAACACGTGTATATGTGCACATGTGAATACCGTGTACATATATACACACATGTTCATTGAGTATATGAAAACTGTATAGTGTGTCAAGGGACGTATTTCTACATTTGCATCTCTTGACACACAAAGCGTCCTCCTTAGAGGTGGACACAAAAAAGTGGTGGTCCCACCACAAGAACATAATTACAGTAAAAAATTAATCTTCAAAAACCATTTCCTTAATTTTTAAAATTATATTACTGTTCATATTAACGATCCTGATATTAGAGATTATATATTTCTCAAAAATTAAATTAAAAAATCATCTAAAATATAGATCATTGGGAGAGGACGCACATCTATATGTGAGTCCGCCGACTCATATAAACCATGTCCTTTATAAAGTAAGTGTCCATGTTCATTAAGCATAACCATGGTTAAGGAGATGGTATTCCATTGCCAGCTTTGAGATTCTTTCCCCTTTGCATATGTTCAATTTTGAGATAAGTAAATAAATAAACGATTATTCAATGGCGTAAGGATAAAGCCGAACCAGATGCCCCTTCATACATATAAAAACTTATACATCTACAATTAGCTCGTCTTTCAGGGTCTTGGCTCTTCTCTGACTCTCCTCCTCATCTCTGCCCTTCAATCATTCTGAGCCCATGGTATGGACTAGAATTTTTTTTCCTTTTTTTTTTTTTTTTTTTTTTTTTGTAGTTCAGTATTAGGTATTAACTTGAGATGTAATGTTGTTAAACTTCAGCTTCTAACCAATCAAGCCCAAGTCCGATTCCTATGGTTTGGATTTTCTTGTCTCCTCTTTCTTATGGTCATAATTGTAAAATTATTTAGATCCTGACAAGGGCGGTGAGTTTGCTCTTCCAAAATTCAATCTTGGAGATGGATTTTGGCTGTAAAATTTATAGATTTATTCCTCTCGACTACCATTATTATGAATTTGAAAAAAAAAAAAATTGAACTTTAAAAATAGTATGTCTTGTACTCTTTTTTTACATATGATTTCAACTCCTCAGAGATCTTAGAGCTTCAAATTCATGAATTCGAAGCAGAAATGGATATGTAGTGATTCATTGTGCATTTAGAATTGTAAAGCACTTGAAAACTAGGGAAAGACACTCACAAGAACTCTAGCATCAGCTGTAATTTGTGAGTAAATTATCTTTTTCCTAGAACTTTTGGATGGATTATAGCAGAAAACTCTCCTTAGATTTTAGAATTTGTGTGTGCACTACTTCCCATGTAAATTTTATGTTGATTTTTTTCTTATATTTCTTCATTTCACTAGAAATCTATATTGTGGAGTACATAACTTCTTAAATTTAATGTACTTTCATGCGTTATCGTGTTTTTTGTAATTTCCTAGAGCTTACCGTTATCAAGATTAGAGCCGACCAGTAGAGCCAACTAGTTGGACCATTGGCTAGTGCTTTGGTTGATCTGGTTCAAAACAAAAATCAAATTTGGTAAAAAAAACGATCAAACAGATATTTCTATAATTTTGACTAATTGGACCGTCCAATTCTAACCTGTTATATGGGTTAAATAAAGTCAAATAGCCTTTTTGCTAAAAATATTTTATATATTTAAGTTATTATTCTTATTTTTTATATTTTAAAATCCAATCCAACAAAGTTGATGAGCAATTAAACCAACTTTGACTAAACCCCTTCTCGCTTTGGTAGCTTGTCCATAACACTTACTCTCAACCCTCTTTTTCTTTTTTCTTCTAAATGAAATAGTTTTAAAATATGAGATATTTTAAAAGAATTGGCAAAACTTATTTAGCTAGTTAATCATGTCAATACTGAATAATTCAACTAATTAAAGATCAAATCGAGTTTTTACTTTGGAATAGACCAGCCCAGGGACCAGCCGATAATCCACTTAGTCATACTAGCTAAGCCAATCTTGATAACTATGATTAAAACATATGAAAAGAGCGGTTTGGCTAGCGTAAGTAGCATTAAGGAAGTTATGAGCTAAGAGCTTGTTTGGAAGGCGTGATCTAGACACTTCATACAAATCTATTTTGTTTGGGATCGGAGAAAAACATGTATCCAAACTCACACCACCCTTCCTGCAAGTGGGTTTCATGAATAACATTCCTTACTCTAGAAAAATCACTCCTTGTTGAATGCCGAATAATGCGAGTGCAAGTCTATAAATCAAGCTTCAGTTAGTCGGATTGGGCTTGAGATTCAAGCTTTGTGTGTGGCGAGTAACTTGGGTGAGTCCATGAGAGAGAGAGAACCCCACAACTTCTGAATAATTTCCTTAAGAATTTTGAGTGAATGAGAATACTAAAAACCACTCCAATGTGAATGGAAAGGTGAGGATGCTTCAATGGGAATTTCACACAGTAGAAGTGGTTTCTTTGCACCTACATCAACTTTAAGCTTAGGGATTTCTTTGATTCAGCCGAGTGACTCGTATGGGCGAGGCCAAGTTTCCCTTAGGGATTTCTTTGATTCAGCCGAGTGACTCGTATGGGCGAGGCCAAGTTTCCCTCAGTTGTATGTAGAATTCTGGGATATTAGAAAAGGAAAGCAAAAAATTTAAAAAAAATATAAACATGTGGGACTTATCTATCATTTTTTTTGCATATTCTATATGTTTTTGATAAAGATTGGTTAGTATTTTTTTTGACATAAGTCCCTATTTTTATATTTTACATCTGTTGGATTTTATTGACCCCAATTTTATTTTATTTGTTTTGCTTTTAATGCATTTTTTTTTATTTTTTGAACTTTTTTTTTTTTCCAATTTATTGAGGGATTCTCAGCCCTCTCAATTAGGACTCTGCCTAGTTACTCGACTTGACCAACAATCGAGTACTTAGGCCGAGTCGATTCTTGAAAAATTGAAAACTCTTGATCCATACATTGATTTATTGTATGAATTGTAGGGTGAGGAGGAGCGTGAAAGGACGTCTAGGAAGACCATCAAAGTTGGGCCATGGGGTGGCCATGGGGGCTCACCTTGGGATGATGGCTCCTTTAATGGTGTGAGACAGATAACGCTTGTGTATGATCGTTGTATAGACTCAATACGTGTGGAGTATGATAAGAATGGGAAATTGGTGATGGCAGAGAAACACGGCGGTGATGGAGGCAATCGTACGGCTCATGTAAGCCTATTCATTGATCTCCCATTTCTATACGCTTTCATGCATATAGACAAGATGCCATTTTCGTTTTACATTTTTGGCAATTAAGAGAAATATAAATGTACGTTGGGATTGGAAAAAAGATGTGGCATTACCGCATGGTTCAAATTTTAGGGCATGCTTTCGAATAGTTCTTACTTTTTGGGCAAATTCTCATAGTTATGGCCATCTGAATGATCCTTCAGATTTGATAGATCAAATTTGCTAAATAAAAATAGGACCATCAAAGATGTCATTATTCTACTAGGTTGGTAACATGCAGGAATACTCTCAAATGTATTTTTTGATAAATAACTTACTCTTATATGTATGTATGAATGTAGGTATGTATTTGTTATCTGTTTGTGTGCATGTATCTGTTTGTGTGCATGTACACACACACAATTGAAATATAATGGATAGATAATGGGAGTGAGTAACTTCGATAAGCTCATGAACCGATGGAATGGTTTCGATGGTTTGAGCTCAAAGGCTCAGATTAAATGCATCTAGTTTGATTTGATGGCCATAATGTTAGCACAATATTTAATTTTTACCTTTTATAAATCTAATGGACCTTAAGCTTTTGAGGCACATTTGCTCAACCTAGGTGCACTGCAAAATTAAGTTATAATATGCAAAAAAATCATAATACTCCTACCCTGCTACCAACAAGTAGGGTTATATTGGTCTTTTTTTCTTTTTGAATTCTTTGGTGCATGAAAGTCATTCCCACATGCCCCTAAAATTACAGATTAAAACATATTATGAAAAAAAATCAAACATTGTCGACACACGTTGATCATTGTATTCATCAAGATTGAATCTAAACCGTTAGGCTGATGCTATTCTATCACAAGCTAACAAAATCTTTTTCCATATACAAATCCTGCTTATATACACATTGTTTCATTCTTGTAATGCAAATGATAGAGAAGTAGCTTCGACCAAGAATAATTCCATCTCAAACCACACTCCTTGCTACACTGCAGATAAAGTTTCAGTATCCAGAAGAGTTCATCACAGGAGTCAGTGGCCACTATAGTCCGATGGTGCACAGCGGCACCCCAGTGATCCGGTCTCTGAAATTCGCCACCAACAGGAAGACTTACGGCCCCTACGGAGTGGAGGAGGGCACTCCATTCTCATTTCCCATGGATGGGGGCCACATTGTTGGATTTAAGGGTAGGAGCGGGTGGTATCTCGACGCGATCGGATTTCGACTATCACGCCTCCATTCCTCGTCTAACTTGTTTGATGCCATACAACGAAAGATTCAGAAGGCCTGGGCCTCACACAAAAGGCCCACAAAGGCAAGTGTTGTATAGGTTCTCCTTAGGAATGCCCTGTGTGTGTGTCTATCTCGCAATGTGTCTAATACTGAGTTGTTTTAATAAAGTTTAGCAGCACATTGGTATGGTTTTATGCTCATTTTTAGTGTGTTTCATTTTCCAACGTGGGATAGAAAAGGTTGCAACAAAAGGCGGGTACCCTCATGATCTCTCTGGTGCCATGGCGCATGAGTAAGGGACCCCATTTGAAGGAGGATTCATTTCAAGGGTTAGAACCTTGAAAATTTGTTACAGACACACCATGGTAACCTACTATTTTAGGGTTCATGCTCTTAGCTTGCTGGACATGGCACTGAGTAGGGTCTTGAAATTAGAATCAGACCATCAGTTGTCTGTGGATCGATTCTGAATCATAGTGTTAAAAATTTAATGGTGATCCTTTGAGATCCTACTCACATGGGTGCGGGAGGGTCTCATAGTATCATTACTCTTCCAAAAACCACGTTTTTCATAAATCAAGCATGTCCTTAATGTGCCTCACCTATGTTGAAAAATAATTACAAAAAAGTTATCCACGCCATAAGACAATTGAGGAAGATGATGGGAATTTTAGCATCCAATGTATAGCATCATTATGAATATTCCATAAAAGCCCTTGTTTTGAAGTTTGAATGAAATAATTCTCACATATGATTTTAGCACATTTTCTTGAAGCTAAATCGCAGGCATCCCAGTTTTGAGTGAGGAGGTATTTAGGAGGATTTTTTTTTATTTAAAATGTATCACCCACTTAATAATCACCATAGGATTATTTAAAAAAAAAAATTGAAATAATTAGAGGGAAAATGGTTATATAAAGGCAAGGCTCTAAACAATCAAACTAAGGCGTGCCTCAAAAATTCAATAAAATGGGTTGTTTTATATTGAAAAACCTTTAATACGATCATCTCGACATCAGATGTATTGAAAGATAAAAATAGATTTCAAGTCTTGAAAAAAATGCATTATGTGATGTATTATCTAGACTATTAGTTTTCGATATTTCAAGTGCTCATAGATCTGCTCGATTTACACTATTTTTTAATCTTTAAATTTTATAATCAGAGATAAAAATAAGTTTTCAGACTATCATAAAGATTTTTATACTAAAACATTGTATTTTGGTACTATTTGAAAGTGTGCTTTGTTTAGAGCATCGGCTATATACAAACCACACCCATACTTAGATCTAAGGGAAAATTTCATATAGAATCCTAATTCCTCATATTATTTTATGGTAGACAAGGGGCGAAAGAAAAAAGGAAAGAGAATCTATCATAAAATAGTACGAAAAATTATGGTTCTATACGAAATTTTCTCTAGATCTAACCATAAAAAATTGAATGGTTTTCAGGAACTCAAAGAGTTAGTTTGAATTTGTTTATTATGCTTTGCACTTCCATGGCCATGTCCTATTTGCTTTATACCGCTATTCATTTTGGACAGAAAAGGAATAACTTTAGTTCTTTGGATGATTTAGGGGGAAGTTTCGTATATATCTCTGAAGCTAAAGAAAAGATGTATAACTTGTTACTATTGTAAAACTTTTTAATATAAAGGCTTATCTTATAAAATTATGAATATTATGAGTTATACTTTTTAGAATTTTAAATATTTTATGGATGCTTTTATGTATAGAAAAAGTTTATATAACATTGTAATTTTAAAATGTAAAATTAAGGTGTACTTCAAAAAACAATAATAAAAGGCCATTTTGATATTGGAAAACCCTCTAACATATCATCTCAACATCAAGATGTTTGAATATGAAAGGAAAAAAATATTTCGAGTCCCAAAAATAATGTATCTTGTAACACATTATTTGGACCATCAATTTTCAATATTTTTATATGTTTATTGATTTGAACCATTTTTAGAGTTTAAATTGTATAATTCAAAATCAAAATTGATTCTCAAGCCATCGTAAGAATTTTTAGTTATATTTATGACAAAATGTAGAGGCGTGTCTTAATTTGATTGTTTAAGGTGACAACCTTATGCAAACCACACCATTATGTAAATAGGGGGTGTTTTTTGAAAATTTCATTGTTATATTTTTGTGAGTTCACTTCACTTTTGTTTTGGGCCTGAAACACAAGGCTTTGCCCTGTTTTGGGGGAAGAGAAGAGACTTGGTATAATTACCGGAGGACCTTGCCGGAATGCCCATCAATGAAATAAACCAGGCTAAATGCCCGTTCATCAACTCCAAAAGGCCCTCAAGATTAGAGACAAAAATTATCATAAAGAAAATGATTTTGTTGACTGAGAGGAGGAAGGATATTGTAATGTGGCATCTCTTACTCATAAGCACAATATAAAGCTGCATATTAGAAAAGAATAGATGACCATTGACAATGTTAATTTTGTGTTTTTACTTTTTTATTAAATAATAGATAATACCTAAATGGCATTTGAAATTACCCTACATGATTTGTCAAGTCAATATGGCGATTGACTGCTGTTGAAAATAAAAAAATCTGATTTAAAACATGACTTAATCCTTTCACAACTTAATCATGAATGGGGATCTAGAAATTCTTGACATCCTAGAAATGGGTAACTAATCACTTTTGTCCATCCATTGAAGCAACAATTTGTGAAATGATAGCTTCACTTTTATTTTGATTTTTATAACAAAGGTTCAGATAAAATTTGATGTGTTGGTCACATCTGCAAAATATATATATATATATATATATATATATATATATATATATATATATATATATATATATATATATATATATATATAAATGATCAAAATAAACTCAAAATTTATGAGCATTTTAGTTTTTTTTTTTTCAAAATATTTGTTTTGTATTTTTAT
This sequence comes from Amborella trichopoda, assembly GCF_054954075.1. Classification (NCBI taxonomy): domain Eukaryota; kingdom Viridiplantae; phylum Streptophyta; class Magnoliopsida; order Amborellales; family Amborellaceae; genus Amborella; species Amborella trichopoda. The sequence goes on along the minus strand of NC_142340.1, from coordinate 10,236,338 downwards.
AGGTGTGAAGCTATGTACACCCCAAATTTCAGCTTATATATGCATATAGAGAAAATAAAAGGCAAGTACTTAGATCTGCTCTCAATCATCCGATCAAGATCGTACATCATGATAGCCTTTTGATCTTTTAAAAACTTTAAACATTTTATTTCATAATTTTCGATGTTCATTTTTATTTCACATGTTTTTTAACTATGATATTTGACCTATAGCACATAAAAATAGTGATGGATATTTCAATTTCTAAACATTCTATAAGTTGGTCTAATGAGGGTGGGGAGCTTAAACTTCTCTTAACCCGTCCTAAACCTAGGTAAGGATAAGTAGGCAAACAACGTAAAACTTTGTCACATTTTTTATCATTGATCATAAACTTGTGTTATATGGTCTTATTGAGGGTAGAGAAGTATAGAGAAACATGATTCCTATAGTCAATCCTAAATAATTGAGATAAAGCTTGGAAGATGATCATGATGATAAACATTTTGTAGGTGGGTTCACAACATAAAGGGAAAACCCTATAAAAAATCTACACATCAATTCCATTTGAGATAGATGCACAGCCCCATGACTACTTCACATTGTTGCTGCCAACTGCAAATAGAGACTTACTAGACATGTGTGGCACATCACACATATCTACCGTGAGGCCAATATGGTGGCAGACACTCTCGCTAAAAAAGCCACTGTTTTTTCTGATGCTTCCAATTGGTGCACTAGAACCGCCTGATTGTATTTCCCTCTCCTTACTTCATGATGTTGAGCAAATGCCCAATTGTATGGTTGTAAGTTTATGAGTTGTAATCTTTTTCTATTATCATTTAATGAAAACTGAGTAGGGGGCCATCTACCCCACTGACTTACCCAAAAAAAAAAAAAGCCCTATCAAAATAGGTAGAGCATCACCTCAAAACTCACCGATAATTGCAATATGGTACTAGAAAACCTTCAAAATGAACATCTCGACCTTGACCATTACGGTTGTGGGACAAAAAAACGATTTTAAGTCCTAAAATAATGTATATTGTAACAAATTATCTAGATTGTCCATTTTGCCCTAAAAATAAGTGTTCATTGTTAAGATATGGATGTACATCATTACGAATACATATCAGTATATCTCTTGATATGATTAGGATATGTATTATATTGATATATATCAGTATGGATATGCATCTGTATGGAAACATATCTTTTGATAAGATTAGGTGGTATCTATCCATAACCATTGGTATTTATCTTTAACTATTATTGGTCATATATTTATACGGAGTCTTGTATATTCTTGATTAATCAATCAATCTCTACAGTATTATGAAATAATCTTTCATGGAGGCCTAAGGCCCAAATATATAGAAATACAGTTTCTAACATGGTATCAGAGCATCAGAGCAAAGTCACGATTTGTTTCCAGCTCCTGTTTCTGATTTACTGGTTTTGGTTTACGCTCATGTTTTTTGTTTTCTGTTTTTTGGTGTGTGGGTCTCTTAAATTTTTAGTCTCTCTCCAGCATTCTCTGGGTTCTTTTTGGGGGAGATTTGCAGTAAATTTTGGATCTTGAGGATTGACGTTTGGCTTTGTTTTGGCAGAGAAAACTGTTAATCTCACTTTCTCTCTCTAGAAAAGTTTAATGGCCACTCATTTCTTTGTGCTCCTGCCTCTCTCTCTCTAACGCGCTTAGTTACTCGCTCTCGGATGTTCTTGGAGCCGTCTGTTTCTGAGGTCTACCATTTTTATGTACTGTTTGTCAAGTAATCTGAGCAATCCGAATATTACTACTCGTTTTTGGCAACTTAATATTGTTCAAACTCCAGCTGCTTTGTGTGAGCATCTTGAGTTTGAGTGGGAGTGTTGGGATATGGATATACATCGTTACGGATACATATCAGTATATCTCTTGATAATATTAGAATATGTATCGTACTGATACATATTAGTATGGATATGTATCTGTATGGATACATATTTCTTGATAAGATTAGGTGGTGTCTATCTATAACCATTGGTATTTATCTTTAATTGTTATTGGTCATATATTTATACGGAGTCTTGTATATTCTTCATTAATTAATCAATCTCTACATTCTTATGAAATAATCTTCTAAGGGGGCCTACATCATTACGGATACATATCAGTATATCTCTTGATAAGATTAGGATATGCATTATATGGATACATATCAGTTTCGATATGCATCTGTATGGATACATATCTCTTGATATGATAGGTGGTGTCTATCCATAACCATTGGTATTTATCTTTAACTATTACTAGCCATATATTTATACAGAGTCTTATATATTTTTTATTAATCAATCAAGCTCTGCAATATTATGAAATAATCTTTCATGGGGGTCTAAGGACCAAATATATAGAAATATAGTTGCTCATTCATAGATCTGTAAGGCATATACTATTTTTTCAACTTCAAATTTTAGTCAGTGTTGAAACTGATTTTAGAGCCATCATGAAGATTCTCGAAGCCTAAAGTGCTTTCCAAACGAGGACTCGAGCTAATACAGATTATGGTGTAGTTGTCTTTTAATTAATTTTTTTATATATACAAGTTACGGGGTTTTATTGTTTCAATTGCTTGTGAGGACTTCAAGCATTCAGTCGGCATTTGTCAGTTGCAGACAACATTGAGAAATTACTTTATCATCTTTCCTTTTAACTTTAGAATGATATAAAGGGAAATTATTGCCCCTAGTAATAGGATCTTGATATCCATTTATATTAAGTAGTTAAGAATTGTTTGTATTTTTTATTTTTCTCAAAATACTTCCTAATGCAAATAAAATTTGGGGTTTATTTTTTTATTTTAGATATTTTAAATTTTAGGAATAGGAAGTGTGCTGGGATAAATAGGGTCGTGCCTGAGTTGCTTAGTGGATAGGGTAGTGTGTGAGTTGTTTAGGGGATATGGTTGGTTTTAATATTAGGAAAAGGATTGAGTTGGTTTTAAAGAGGTAAATGTTAATTAGGTTTACTTTAGTTAGTATTAGAGCAAGTAAGATCCAACTATTGAAATGCTACCGAAATCTAATCCTACTATGGATGATCGGCTGGGACAAGTTTTAGAAAATTTGACTAAAGTCATGAAGATGTTCGAACCGAATATCATGAAATGAATGAGCGGTTACAACAGTTATAGGGCTCCATCTATCAAGAAGAGGGTGTTTGTAACCACGTGGATTTGATATCAAATCTCATTGTAAAGACGAATCGAGTGCCCCGACCGACTCGGGCTGTTGATCCAAAATATCAAAATCAAATTTGCAGACCAAATCCACATAGAGCAGACAAAAGTTTCGGTATTCAAGTTAATCTCCCAGAATTTCATGGTCCAGAGTGTCCATCGATTGCATATGGTGCTTCTTTGGAGCTGATCCCGTTCTTGGCTAGCAATAGTCAGTCTAAGCTCGTAATCAATTATTACACTTGGAACAAAGTGGAGAAGATGATGAAGGAAAATTTTCGAGTTCTATAAGCTCGAGGTCGAGTTTCTCCCAACCTCGGGAGAATGATGCATATAAAAATTAGGATTTAGTTTTGTATTTTATATATTTTTAAAATTTTAAGAATAGAAAGTTGGATAAATAGGGTAATGCATGAGTTGTTTAGTGGATAAGGTAGTGCGTGAGTTGTTTTGGGGATATGGTTGGTTTTAATATTAGGTAAAGGATTAAGTTGGTTTTAAAGAGATAAATGTTAATAGGTTAGTTAAGATAAAACTTACTTGACATTGGTTTGATAAGGTAGACATGAATTTGATAAGGGGGGCGTGAATTTTGATTAGGGAGACATGAGTTTTAAGGAGAGAGATAAATGTGTTTTTATTTATTTTATTTATCTTCCAAGTGTATTTAAAGGGAATAGATCACTCTTTGTAAACAGAGATATTTATTTTATTTATCTTCTAAGTGTATTTAAAAGGAAGAGGTCCCTCTTTGTAACCAAAGATTGGAAATAAAATATCTGTCTTGGATGGATTCTCTTGCAATCTTTGAGAGATGGTATATTCTCTCAAATTTTTTTTATATATATTTTTATTTTTCCCTGCATCACTTCCAATTTAGAACTTGGAGTTCTGAACCGATTTCATTATTATGTTACCTATGTTTTGGGTTCAAAACTATAAGTTCTGGTTGGTTTTATCTAAACAAAATATAGTTAAAATAGGCTAGTAACTTGGAGAACTGAACCTAACTTTGGCAATAAATGTTCTTCGATACTCTAAGTTCCAAAGTCCAAAGCCATTTTGTTTCTGTTTTAAGTTAATGGTTGGTTTGGAACTTGGAGTTTCGAATAACATTGCTGGTTAAATTTTTTGTGCTTAGATTATAGTCAAAAGTATTGTGAGGAACTCCAAGTTCTGAGCCTAAAGCTATGGCTGCAATGGGCTGAGTGCCTAGCCTGACCCACTTAGCACACTCTTAAAAAGTAAGGCTTGGGCTACAAAATATGACCCGAGGGCTGGACTAGGGCCAGATAGCCATGGCTTAAGGGTAGGCATGGGCGAGGCTGGGGCATGAGCTTGGGTCAAGGCGGTTCTTTAATTTTTTTCCTTTTTTATTTTTTGCCCACTTGGGGCACCCTGATAGGGCTATGATCGGGCCTGAGCAAAGGCATCTTAGTCTGATAAAGGCTGAGACAAGCCCGGGGTAGGCCGATGGGGACTTGGACCAAGCTAGGGGCCAAGGCTGGCCCGCCCTATTGCCAGCCCTCCCTAGGACAAAGGATAAGAAAGAAGCTGGTTCTGAGAGTATTTTGGAAAATATATATATGAAAAATATATTTATAAAAATAAAAAAATTAAATGATAGGATTATGTTAGGGTACTCACACTATAAAGCATTTTATAATGTGAAAGTATAGAATGTGATCATTTGCTTTTGATACAAGGTGGCCACATTAATCTTGACCATTTGATGTGAAATTGGGTGGCTGCAATTATTCTATTGACCATGTTCAAACTTCAAAAGAAATTTTCTCAAACTTTGTGGCACATCCAAGTTATCAAAGTTCACATCAAATGGTTGTAAGGAATTGTGACCCCCTTGTATCAAAGATAAATGGTCTCATTGTATACAATCACTTTTATAATTGTATTCAATAAATTTTAGATTTTATGTACTTTCGCTTTGTAATACAATATTTTTTTGTAAAAGTATTTTTTGTCATTAGGAGGGGTTACATCATCCACATGTGAAATGACATTACTTACACGATTACTAAATATCGCTAGTGTACTCACTTATGTGTATGATGTCACACACCTCCTAATAACATAAAAACTATGTGGATGATGTCACACACCTCCTAATAACATAAAAACTATGTGAATGATGCCACACACCTCCTAATAACATAAAAACTAGCGTTACTTACACTTATGTATATGATGTCACACTTCTTCTAATGACAAAAAATAGTGTTACTTAAAAATACTTTATGTACAAAACAAGGTCCAAAATTTATTTAGTACAATTATAAAATGCTATATAGTGTAAGCACCCTAACATAACCCTTTTCTAAATATTTTAAAATGGAAAAAGAGTATATAAGGTTGCAACCTTCAAATGTAGAATTAAAGGTGCACCTCAAAAGTCCATCATAAAAGGTTGTTTGGATGTTGGAAAACCCTCTAATTGATCAGCTCGACCTCAAGATCTATGAATATGAAAGGAAAAAAAGATTTCAAGTCCACGAAATATCGTCTCTTGCAATACATTATCTAGACCGTCTATTTTCGAGATTTTCATGTGTTTATAGATCTACTTGATTTGAACTATTTTTAAATTTTAAAATTTTATAATTAAAAATAAAAATAGATTCTCAAGCCATCCTAATAATTTTTTATATCAAAATTATATTTATAATAAAATTTAGAGGTGCGCGTTAATTTGATTGTTTAAAATTGCAACCTTACGCAAACCACACCCTTTAAGAAGTATTTAAGTTAATCTTCCTTTTCCCTTTCATGCGCCACAAGAGATTCGAGAAAACTTCCGCAAGAGCCCCAAAAATTGCCCCTATCAATACCCTATCTAAACCTCCCATTGCAATTGCAATCATTTTTAATGTTGGGTGGCAATGGATCCGGATCCGATCCGGTCCATACCCGCCGGATGTAACCGACACGAGTCTTGGTATGGGTCTAAGTTTTGGAACCGCAGGTAGGGTCTGGGTTCAATAAAAAATTACCCAAATAGTCTTGGATCCAGGTATGGGCCTTGTTATATCCAACTCGACAGGAACTCCGACCAAATTTTTAGTTTACTCAAAGGTCAAAGTCTTAAATCGTTTCTATACTTTTTCGACTTTTTTTAGTTCTCCAAATGGTTAAACCCGATCGTCATTCTCCCTCTTTGCAATTCTCCCTCTCTCAATTTTTTAGTTCTCTAAATGGCTAAACCTCATCGCTATCCTCTTTCTCCGCAATTCTCCCTCTCAATTTCTTAGATGCATAACTCTCTCCTTGGATCTCGAATGTCGCTCTCTCTACACTAACCCCTCAAAAATTTGTTCTTTGTTTTTCACCATAATGAGGATATGAAAATGGACTCGACTAGACTTGGGATCTTACGGGATAGGCCCGGGACCCAACCGGTACGGATATGAGTCCAACTTTTGGACCAACTACATTATTCGGGTCTGACGGTCCCGATCCACGCCGGACCCGTTAACACACCTTTGCCCTTTTACATCCGTGGCCTTCTCTCTTCTAAACCATACTCTCTCTCTCTCTCTCTCCGAACCCACGAACACTGCCGCCTTAAAACCCACCTCGCTCTGTTATTTCGAGTGTTTGTTTATTCTCTCGCTTCTTCGCAGTTAATGGAGGAGGGAGAGTGCATTCTGGATACCTTATTCGAAGAAGAAGGCGATGACGTCCATGATGTCGACATGGTTGATGCGGAAGACCAGAGGCATCTTCAAGAGAAAGATTCTCATGGCGATTACGGTGATGATGTTCATGGTGGTAGCGTCCCTTCAAAACAAGTGCCGGCGAAGAATACTGGTGAGTTGAAAGTAAGGAAGAAGAGGAAGAAGAATAAGAAGAAGAGGAGTAACAGTGGAATTGCAGATATCAACAGGTCAATTCCGTCGAACTCTCTCTCTCTCATTTTGATGCTATTTAGAATTATCTTCGTTCCACTATTTCTATGTTTGTATGTGTTTGTTTGTTTGTGTGGTGATCTCTCTCTATTTTTGTGTACCTTAGGTTGTCTAAAGCTGGTTGTATACTTTCTAGTTTGAATGAAATGTTTTTTCAATTCCTCTCTGTTTCTCTCTCTCTCTTATATTTTGAGGTTTGGACCTACATGTTTGTGAGTCTGTTGCTTTAATTGTGTGTTTTTGGTGCTCGTGTTCATGTGTGCTTGTATCTATTTGCTTGTGATTGCATATGTTGCAATGCTGCTGATGAATACCATTTCATTAAATGGATCGGACTGTGATGACTGATTTATTCAATTGGTTATTGTTCTTCTGGGGTTTTGTGAGAACAATTAGGAATCAGATTAGGTTATGATTCTATTTGACTGGAGCTTATTATTTTTCCCCATCAAGCTGTCTTGTTGTTGGAATTATAAAACAATAGTGTTACCTGTGAAAGATGGTATTTTGGGGTGTTTGAAAAACATGGTGATGGTATTGTAGTTCTTGGGGTGTGAGAAAAAAAGACCCCTTTGATTGAGTTCCCACTGATTAGTTTTAACAAGGAAATGAACTTCTTTTTCTTATCCTCAATTCCTCATGCATAATATTCTTTACTATGGTTATATATGGCAAGTAAAAGATATATTTTCTTGCAAACTAGGGAGAAATCAACTAATGCACCACCAATCATCATCAACTGCATCATTGGGAATGGTTATGGTAGCAATGATGGGTGTGTCTTACTACCGTCACAAGTTTCAAATTTAGTTATCATCTTGGTGGTGATGATGGTGGTGATGGGGGCAGTGATGATGCTTAGTTTTGTAATTATCATTTTGGATTTGGCTTAAAAATTTTATTCAAAGAATGATTGGAATTGGCTTAAAGCTTTTATTGGAAGAATAATTTAGTTTGATGTTCTTATTTCCTGTTAAAATTTAGTGGGATTGCATTGATTCCAAAAGGATTTGATTTCTTCTCCGTGCTGGCTACTCTTTTGTTTGGATTTAGAGGTTGCATTTAGTACTTTTCAGCTAATAGGAATATTGGTTTGGCAGGTTTGTCACGAATACTTGTAGACATTTAGGGGAGAAGAAGTCCTATCTCTTTTGGGAGGCGATTAGTTGTCTTGGGTTGTCAGTTCTTACAGATCTCATCAAAGAGGTAAGGAGCTTCATGATCTCATTCGTGATTTTATATTTTGATGCAGTCCTTTACTGATTCTTTCTTGATGCTTGTTTTTTTTATTTAGTGCTTTTAATTAATATGCAAACGTGGATAGAGAAAGCATTTTGCTGAGTAACATAGGAGACAGATTAATCTTATGTTGACCTCTGGCCTTGAGGCCTTTGAAGATAGTTATGATATTTGTAATTTCATTGCCATGTTCTGTTTGTTGTGGAATGAGGCAGTTCTTTTTGTTTCTTGTATAAGAAGGTAGTGTGTGCAATTATGAATAACTTACCTGACAATGTGGGGGCCCTCACTCCTTAGAATACTTACAGAAAGTATGTCCAGAATGATGCTTGATTACTTACAAAAAGTATGTCCAGAATGATGCTTGATCAACTGTCTCCTGAAAATACTTGCAGAAAGTATTTCCAGAATGATGCTTGATTACTTTGGAAAGTATGTCCAGAATGATGCTTGATCAACTGTCTACTGAAAATTATAGACCTTCAAATATTGCTTCCGAGAACACTAGGGGAATACTCAGAGCTATCATAGGGTTGTCAAGTTTTGTGGGAAAGGTCCACTGTTATTAATTAGGATTGCGACAGTGCCCTACAATTCTCTTGTGAACTGATATCTTGCCTAACCCTAATCTCACCCTCCTACTCCTTTAGCAAGTAGCAATAAACTATCAATCCATATCATTTGGAAACACTTTTGAGTGCCCTGGAATACTGTTTCATTTTGTGGCATTTTAACAACACCACAAAGAATCTGGGATGCTTGGTTTGGATGATGTTTATACCTGAATATATATTATATTTACGGGAGTTGTTATTTGCACCCATGTTTCTGAAGTGTAGAATTAAACCTGATTCATGAATCAAACTTTATTGATTCCCATTGGCCTACTGCTTCCAAAGCCTAACTCTGAGTTACTGTGGGAGACATTTTCCTAGGATACCCAATGGGATTCAGCCTCCATTATGTAACCAGACAAGAGAAGTGTCAGAAAATTATTTCTAGATATTCATTGAGCTACTTGTTGATTGAAAAAAGTAGAACATTTATGGAACAACCTGGAATTCGGATAGTGAAAATTACAACAGGTAGATGATGTTTATAATTGATTGGTTTAGTTGAATACTACCTTCAGTCTCTAGAGCTTTATATCTACTTCACCTTCCGCTCACCATTTCCTTTCCTAAGTACCATATGATCAGAGTATTTGATTTCATACAGCCCTGATAAAAGAACTCCTATACTTAGGAAGGCCATGTGGAGTACTGGAAGCTACATTGAGTAAATAAAAGATTTCTGGAATGCAAATTGCATGTGAGATCTTTAAATAATATTGTGGAAAAATCACGCTTCATCTATTTCCATCATCTTGAATTTTGGACATTTCTGCTGTATGTCTTAAGAAAATCCAGGTGCCATCCAGACCCAAACAGGTATTAATTAGATAGTGTAAAAGCTCTAGGAAATCTATGGAAATGTTGGTGTGGAGGACAACATAGCCAATGTTGCAGTTGAGTAGCTCCTCTGTAATGATGAATATTATGGTCATGGAATACCACCCTATATATTGCAGGGCAGGAGCCTTCCCTAGGTGATAGATGGAGTTTCCTTACCTAGAATATTTACTCACATGGGGGAGTGCCCATCTTTATGAGTGTCGAAGATAGATTTTATTGTACATTCTATGTGTACTGTGTAGATATGTCCTGTGTGTTATTTATTGCCTAGTGAAAAGATATATATATATATATATATATATATATATATATATATATATATATATATATATATATATATATATATATATATATATATATACACACACACACTAATATTTCATTTATTTGTATTACATGATACACTCACTCATAACATGTAAAGAGAGCATTCATGTAGTGCATATGTATGCAGTGGGCAAGATTTTATCTAGTGCCGGATGCTTGGAGCTACATGACTTAGCTCCTTGTTAATCAATTAATGAGAGTGAAGGTTGGTGGAAGGGGGTACATTCTGTCACAGTTCAGTTGACATATTCCAAAGTTCAAACCTGTGCTTGTCTGGGTTGAGAGGGCTGCTTCCTTCCCCTTGTGATGGAAACCCCAGCCACAAATTGCAAATTATTCTCTTGCTGTTGTTGGGGAACTTTAGGTTATCTGCTTGATGATAATGAGGTGCATTACTGCCCTCTATTTTGTTATGGCAAATATGAGTGTTGTTTTACTAGTGTCACAAATTTGTCAACCAATGTGTCCCTGTTGCTGATGACATACTGGTTTGTTCCCATACTTTTGTCTTCCATATCCAAGTGCAGGGGCATGTTTTTGGGGAGTTTCTTAAAAATAATCGTGCAAAGGCAGAAAAGCTTCTATATACCACTTGATTATCCAAACTTAAACTTGGGATGGTTTATGTAGTTATGTATTAATAACAACATGAAAAAAGTATATTGCTAGTGATCATGACCAGCATTCCTGACAAACCTGTTTTGAGCAATGGTCAAAAACTCAGCTCTGCCAGAACTTGGTACCTTCCTGAGCCATCTAACTCGGTATGAGTGCAAAAAGGGAACCTTGTAGGAAAAGAAAATGTAAAAGTACAAAATTTAATGAAGTAAATCAGAAATAATCACGTGACAGTCCAAATAAAAGAAAAAAAAATCCAAGACAATCAACAAATCTGCAAAAGTAACTTATATCGATGATAACCTTCGTATAAGGACCGTCATGTGGCCATTTTTGTTTGGCTTCAAGGCTCTTTGGGCTTCAAAAAGAAAAGCTGATGTAATTGCAAATCTGTAAAATATGAAGACTACCACGTGATTATATTTTACTTTATTGGATTTTGTACTTGCATATTTCTTTGAATACACCAAGTGACTAAACGAGGTACACGATTCTGTGCCTTATACTACCTCGGTGGGAGGCTGAGTAATTCAGCCGAGTTGGATTTGACTTGGCCGAGTTTTTGAGCCCTTGATACATGGTTTCTACCAATCTTTCAAGATCATATTAAACATTAGGAGGTTATATGCTGCAAGGTTATTGGATTCTATAGTACTAGGTTAGGTTACCTAGGTGCGAACTTACCTATCAAAACAAAAGAAAGTAAAAAGGTGGAAAGTAGCGACAAGTATGTATGGAAAACGACGAGGAGGGAAAGAGAAGCCAAAAAAAAGAGCCCTAAGCCAAAAGAACGAGCACGGGCAAGAGATGAAGTCAGGGAGCTTGGTGAATATGAGCGGCTACCGGGGAAATTAATTGACATAAAAGGAAGATGGGGGATGAAAGCTATAACGCTCGGAAGCAAGGCGATTCCGGTATGCCAGCGCCACTATGTGCGACTGAATCAAGGTTATATGCGGGAATGCGAACTCAATGTACTTTGGGTCCGATGCGCCATGTGCCTCAATGCAGTCTTGATGAGGGAGCATCATTACTGTTGTAGTCAATAAAACATTTTAAAATGTTTATAAAATAAAAAAATATCATGAATATGTGATTTATGCGATAGTAGACGTTTTACAACATAAAAAACATATCATGAATATCATGCTAGGGCGTTCCCCGTAAGCGACACATTGTATTAGAACCTAGTATAGTGAGAAATGAGCAAGGGTTACCTAGGGCGTTCCCCAAAAGCAATACGCCGCAGCGCTGCCTGGTTGCGGTGAAAAATAGGCAGTGGTTCTGCTGACATTCTGGATGAGTGCGGGCAAAGAAGCTAGTCCAAGAATAGATGATAAGCTCCTATTAATTAAATTTGTGTTAGGGGAAGTGATAATTAAGGTAATTAGTGCTTATGCACCACAAGAAGAACTTAAGGGTAGAACTAAGAGACAATTTTGGGAGGACATGGATGGAGTAGTCCAAGACATACCAAATGGAGAGAGGACCTTTCCAGGAGGGGACTTAAATGGACATGTAGGGAAGGATAGTAGAGGATATGAAGGGGTACATGGGGGATGTGGGTTTGGTGAAAGAAATGAGATGGGTGAAGCTATTTTAGAGTTTGCTATGTCCTACGACCTAGCAATACCAAACACTTGCTTTAAAAGTGAGATGAATATTTAATAACCAATGAAAATGGATCATGTAAAAAGCCAGATAGACTTCTTCTTAGTTAAGAACATGGATCGACCATATGTAAGGACTGTAAGGTTATCCAAGGAGCGAGTTTGACTACCAAACATAGGCTCGTGATTATGAACGTCTGCATGAAGACATGGAAGAGAAAGGATGAAATTAATAGATGTCCAAGAACTAGGTGGTGGAATTTAAAAATAAAAAAATAGACTTATTTAGGGATAAATTAGTTAAAGAAGGAAAAAGGAACTGTGAACATGAGATCAATGTTATTTCGAATGAAATGACTGACTATATTAAGCGAGTGGCAAAATAAATTCTAGGAGAAACTAGAGGGAAAAGAAATTCCGATAAGAAAACTTGGTGGTAGAGTGATGAGGTTTAGAATGCCACTAGCAAAAAATGATCATGTTTTAAAATTTAATCATGTACTACAAATTATCAAAACTTAGAAGAATATAAAAATGCTAAGAAAAACGCTAAACAAATAATAAGTAAGGCTAAACTTAAGGCATTTGATAATGTATATAGTAAACTAGAAACAAGAAAATGTGAAAAAGATGTGTCAAAATTAGCAAAAATGAGAGAAAAGTGTATGAATCTAGACTGCATTAAGAGTGAGGATCAAAGGGTCTTGGTGAAGGATGAAGAGGTCATCGAATGGTGGAGAGTCTATTTTTCAAAAATTATTAAATGACGAACACAATAGGAACATAGCGGTAAAAGGAACTGTTGGCATAAATGAGAGTGGAGGTCATAGATACGTTCACATGATTAGGATATCAAAAGTAAAAGAAGCTTTGAAAATGATGAAGATAGGAAAGGCTTTAGGACCAGATGGTGTCCCGATATGAAGTGAATGGGGGAGATTGGCATTGACTGGCTGACCAAGTTGTTCAACAAGTTGTTGAGAACAAAGAAAGTGCTAGCTGAGTGAGTCACACTGTGAAGATGTGGGAGAGAGTGATTGAGTGACGACTAAGGCATGAAATGAGTGCATCAGAAAACCAATTTAGTTTTATGTTGATGAAATCAACAACTAAATTTATTTTTCTACTTAGGCAACTGATTGAGAAGTTTAGGGCGAAGGGAAAAAACCTCCATAGGGTCTTTATTGATCTAGAGAAAGCTTATGATAGAGCACCTTGAGATTTGATTTGGCTGGTGGTGGAGAATAAAGGAGTCTCTAGACACTACATCAACTTGGTGAGAGATATGTACGAGGGAGCTCAATTAGTGTGCAAAAAACTAGTGGAGAGACAAGTGAGTTTTCAATAACTGACCCATTACAAGGTGCACTCCTCAAATCTGGTAACCAGGCCACAAATAGGAGGGCTTTGTGAGATACATTAGTAAAAAGCAGGAAGAGGCCCCTTGTGAAGCGTTAAGACATGGCCACTTATCCTTCTCCAATTCAGTGATCTTGAATGGAACTGCTCTTTTTACATTCTATATTTAGAAAAGAGAGTGCGTCCGTAGATGAGTTGAACTTCATGTCTATTCTTGAAGACCATTCTCCTTAGAGCAATTTGCTACTTATTTTGAGAGATTTTCTAATCCCATATATGTTTCCCTTCACGTTCATTTCTTTCTCGCCCATGCTCTCTTTACCAATAAAAAAGTCCTTGGTTTACTTCTTCCTATGAGCCTAACTTGTATGCAAATCCATTTGGCCCTCCCTATAGTTGACCAGCCATAAGAGAAGTGATATACTAACGTGTGTGAGTACATGGCTCTTACCAATGTTATGCAGAAAGTAGAGGGTAACTGTAATGGAGAGCATTACAGCTTGATTGTAGGTTTATTGTGAAAACTTTTACCCCCAAAGTCAAAATGAACTTTGTTTGGTGTATTCTAGCCATGACTTCTTGAAACTGTTAGTTTTGTACCAAATTAGTGATGGGGATGGTGTGGTAGTGGAGGTGGAGCAGGTGTTGAGGTAATGTTGGCCAGGTGGCAGTGGTGGTATTATGGTGGTGGTGGCAGCTGTGGTGCTGTGGTGGTAGCGGTAGTAGAGGTGGTGGCGGAGTGGTGCTGGTGTTAGTGGCAGCATACTGGTGGTGAGGCAGTATTGGTGGTGGTGGAGCAGGTGGTGGCTAGGCAGTTGTGGTGATGTAATGGTGCTGGTGGTTGTAGTGGTGTTGCATTGATGGCAATGGTGATGGTGGTGGTGTTCATGGGTGGGGAGAGAGAGAGAGAGAGAGTTTGTTGCAAAATAATGTGGAGCTCTTTCTGTAAAAAATCAATTTGGGTGCCAATTGCAATTGGGAATTAATTTAAATGAGGTCAAATTGCATGTGACAAATTTTCAAATAGGTCCAAATAACAATTTGGTGTGGAAATCATCAAGTTTTGTTTTTTGACAAGTATTTATATATATTCTAATTACTAGGAACCACTTAAGATTCTAGGTCATCCGATTTCAGAATTTTATATATACAGGTGTAGAATAAGCAGTGATGAGTGCTGGACAGGCTTATTTCTTGGGGCTTTTGGGCTTCCATAGGATATTCTTATGGACAATTGTTGATCTTCTCTATCCATGGGTGGTTGTCATGTTTATATTAGGGGAAGGGTACTTTAAAATCTTGAGGAAAATTGAGTTCTGGCAACGCTTGTAATTAGTTTGTGACTTAGAAGGGCTTAGTTTAAATACCTTTCATTGTTCATAATGAAAATTTTGAGTAATTTTTGGTAAAGTAGAAAATTTGTAATTGAATCTCAGGAAAATTGTAAGAAAAAGGACAAATCTATGTTCTTGTAAATCTATGACAACTCAGATATTCATAGGATGGAATGGGTTCCATTCTACATGAAGATTCATTCTATTCTCATGTTCTCCTTACTACAAGAAAAATACCAAACATACCTCTTTCTATGAATTTCATAACCACATGCTTTTATTTAAGGCAACATTGAAGACTTGATTGATAGAAATTCTATGTTTTTCTCCAGTGCGAGGCAAGGCTCTGGTAGGTAGGGAATTTCCTGAATCTAGATGCATTCTTGTAGCTGTTGCTGTTACTGCTGCTTCAGTGTTTCTGTAGCGGGCTAGTAGCAGTGGCAGTAGTAGTAGTAGTGGTAGTAGTAGTTATTTGGATTAGTAGTAGCAGTGTGCTGTTGTTTATTGTTAGTTTTAAAATGGACTGCAGGTGGATGTAATCCAGGATTGTGGGGGGCAGTTAACGGCTGATGGCGGGCGTCCCCGGACTGGTGGAGGTATACTATGGAACATAATTAAAGCCCGGCATCCAACGGCTTACAAGGAAATAGTGGCAAGAGGAAAAGAGGTTGAGGTATTGTTTACAAACAACCCCCCTCCCCACCCCCCCCCCTTCTCTCTCCTCTCGCTTCTTCTTCTTCTTCTCTCTCTCACTCTCTCAAAGTCTCAATATAAGGGTGCTTGGGTAACTAGAATATACATGTTGCTGCCATAACTTCTTTGAAATATTCCATCTTTTCTATTTTACTGCTCATATGCTTTCTCAAACCTCATGATTTGCGAAGGTAAACTTTGGTATGGATCGGGGCTTCCAGTGCTTACAAAGCTGTTCTCTTGTCCTTGAAGCATAAATGAATAAAGGTCATATGTCTGGCTGGTTGACTTTTTCCAGCGAGTTGCACCCGTCAGATGGAGTCTGGCATTCAAAAAATGTCACATAATTGCCATTCACATTCGTATGCAAAAAGGCATACGTTCACTCTTAACACTTATGCACACCACTCATACAGAACAAGTACAGTGCTTGTGTGTTTGCTTAAGTTCATGGTTGCATGCACAGAGTGAGTGACTGTGTATGTGTGTGTATGTGTGTGAGAGAGAGTTTCTTCGAAAACCATGCTTGAACCAGAAATTCAGAGGGAGATAGGTACATACCAAAGTAATTCTTCTTTTTATCTTGCAGAAGCAATTCCGGCATCAAGGTAACAATCGACTGGCAACTAAGGTGATTAATGAACCCATAAAGAGCGATACCCAAATTCCTGATAAAGGATCACCTGGCAAAGTCATGCAGGGATCTTCTAAGTGTGATGAAGTTCAGCCTATATTGACCACGGGGTGTGAGTCCCAAGAGAGACATAAATCTGTCTGGGAGAGGATACGTGTACCAGTGAGTTACGATGACCTCTTAGATGGTGAAAATGAAGCAGGTTTTTGATGTTTGAAGCAGCAAAAGAAAACCCTATGTTTAGAAGAAAGTGAGCAGTTCTAAATGTTTTAATTCATGTTCTTTATCTACAAGCAGGAGAGCAGTTCGATGCGTTAATGCATGTTCCTTGTCTACCGGAGAGAGAGAGAGAGAGAGAGAGAGAGAGAGAGAGATTCTTATGGTTATTCTTGACAAAGAGGAAGGTTCTGACAATGTTGTTTTCACACAATTTTGTAGTTATTCAAGTGCACCATTTTAGTGGGATGTACTCCTATTGAATGGGAGTTTTTCTGGCGTAAGGCCTCTGAAATGTGATGAATTTGAGCTAATGGTAAGTGGATATTCCTCCTTAAGGTATTTGTCTTCCCTGAAGCAAGTCTTCCACACCGAGTATTGTTGTATTCACCGTCATTATTTTCTTTTCTTTTGTTTTATTTTATTTTATTTTTTGTACATTATAGTTTTGGCTGCTATTACCTTTCCTTGGAAAGAGCCTTCGTCCCATGTGCAAACTGTGAAATGTTGGAGTTGCTTTCTTTCTTTGGGTCTTTTGATTGATTTCGCCAGGGAGAGCTTAAACCTAGACATCTCTCACTACAAACTGGGCATCTCACTGTTAGGCTTAGATGCTTGGCTGAAAAAATACTGAAGGTCGGTTGTCTGATAGAAACAACTATCTCCTCAACTTGCATTGTCTTTTGTGACCATCATGTTTATGAAGATACATTTCTCTCCTGCACATAGAGAAAGAGAGAAAGCAAACAAGGAGATCATAGTTTTATCTAGCCAAACAAAAAGAAAGAACTCATAGTTTTGAAATGTTTTTGTGATTTTGGGACTTGCAGGCCGTGTATTCATAAGAAGTGCAATCTCAGTCCTTACACCTTTTAAGTGGTTTTGAGCTGATATCTAAAGATGTGCAAGATGCATCTCCGCATTCTGCATTCTACTTGTCTTGACCAAACCGGTCTATGTCCGAAAATTGGTGCCGAAACTGCATTTTTTCAATGAGAGAGGGTGGGTTGAGAGAGAGAGAGGGTGGGTGGAGAGAGAAAGAGAGGGTGGGTACAGAGAGAGATAGAGGGCTGATAGAGATATTTGATGAGTACGGCAGAAGGGAAGGGAAGGATAGTTTAATCTTTAAAACATTTATTTTTTGTCTTGATAAAAGTGAGAAAAAACAGTAATTGAATTATGAGTGTGATACTAAAAATATTGAGGGTAGAATGTCTACGAATTCATTTTGGACGGAGTAGTCATAATTTTTTCTATTTTTTTAATATTTCATATTCTAAAGTCGTACTTTCAAGATAAGGAAAAAAAAAACTAAGAAAATTTGAATCACATTTTGTTGTAAAATAGAGTTTATTACTCTTAATAGAAAAAGTTTATATATGGTTGTAACTTTACTTGTAGAAGTAAATGTGTAGAAATTTATGCTATCTATTTTATTTAGATGGTGTAGTACATCGCAATCTTATTTTTTATTTCTAAAAGTGAAGTTGCCATTTTACTGCACCCTTGTTTAATACCAAAATTATTTTAAGATTGGGTTAGGTGCATATATTGTGTCCCCCTTCCCCCTTAAACAATCAAACAACCCAAGGTATAGCAACAAATCTCATTGGAGTTTTGGTGAGGGAAACTTTTCAATGACCTGAAAATATTTTTCTAATCTTAATTATAAGAAAAATGGGTGAGGTTTGTATAAAGTGTCAACCTTATTATACTTTGACGTAAGGGGCGCTTCAAAACTATGCCAAGAACGCAGATTCGGTGTCACAAGGCCTTGCAATGAAGGGAAAATTTATTGTTGCCCCCAATTACAAAATTTAAAGTTATAGAAATGGTGATGATCAAACAGATCTGTAAACAATTGAAAATCCAAATAATGTGTTAGAAAATGAACTATTTGTAAAACTAAAAGTCCTTTTCTTTTTTTAATGTCTATGAATCTCGAGGTCGAGATGATCAATTTGAGGGTTTTCCAACATATGAAGAACATTCATTAATAGGTTTTTTAGGTGCACGTTACCCCTACAGTATAAGGTTGAGACCTTATATAAACTTTTTCCTTAAAAACTAGTGTCAACCAAGTATATCTATATACACTTGAAGGGTTTGTCTATAGTGAACAACCCCTCAAAATGCAAGGGATAATGTTAGATTGAGTTGTGATATGTGTATTTATCAAAAAATTATTATTATTTGTTTAAATAATTGTTTAAAGGATGTGGCTTGTATAGGACTAAGGCCTTAAACAATCAAAGTATGACGTACCTCTAAATATTGTTGAAAGATGATTTTTTAGCTACAAAATCTTTGTGCTAACATAAAAATTTATTTTCATCTCTAATTATAAATTAAATCTCAGAAATATTTTGATCGAGCATATCTATAAGCAGTTGAAAAATATTGAAAATTCACGGCCCATATAATGCATTACAAGATGCACTACTTTCCATACTTGAAATCTAATATTTTTACGGTTATACATCTTGAGGTTAACATGATCGATTTGAGGAAAAAAGAGGTTTTGATGTCCAAATATCATCAAATTGATCATGTGTACATCAAGATACATGGATATGAGAAAAAAAATAGATGTCAAGTATTGGAAATAGTGCATCTTATAATGCATTTTTGGACCGTCAATTTTCAAAATTTTCAAGTTTTCATAGATCTACTCGATCTACACTATTTTTGAAGCTTTAATTTAATAATTAACTATAAAATTATATTTTAAGGCTATCACAAAGATTTATAGTATTGAAACCATATTTCTAAATACCATTTGAATGTGTGCTTTACTTTGAATGTTTAGAGCCTCGACCCTAAGCAAACCACACCCTTAAAACTGTCTCTAGTAATATTGTAATTAGTGGTTTAAAAAATGGATCAGTGCCCCGGATCAGGCACCTCAAAAATCCATCCGGATTGGTGAATCGGCATTTTGGATCGAGAATCGGTCGGATTCGGCTTTAAAAAAATTTCAAAAAAATTATTAAAAATCAATATAAATGTTGTTTTTTAGGAATCCTAGGGGTACTACATTAAGAAATTTCTTTTTTTTTGCATCAATATGTGAATATTGAGATGTTCTGTCCTCATAAGAATAAATTTAAATTTGGTTTTATAATATCATTAATTTAAAAAAAAATTTATTTACAGCTATAATAAAGATAATACATGATATAATTTATAATATAAATAAATAAACAAATAAAATACAATATTTGGTTATCAATGTATAATTATTAATTATAAAATTAGAAAAATAAATAAATATCATACTTGCAATGTGGGATAATTGACAAAAGCAACTATAAAATAGATTTTACCTCTTGCTACCTACAACAACATAATTGGCTAATTTTCATATAAAACATTTATTAAAAAGAAAAATATCCCTTTATCCCCTATTTTTAACTTCCATATATCATGAAACCCAAGAGTTGAGAATATTACTTGTAAGCAAAATGTCTTTATCTTTTCTATTTTATAACCTCCTAGACCCCTTTGACCATAGATTTTTGACCCAAACAAACACTAACATGATACCCTTTCGAAACTCCATCTCTCTCTAAAACTCCATCCCTCTCTACATCACCGTTTCTCTCTTAAAAATCTATTTCTCTCTCTAAAACTCCATCTCCTCTCACATCACTGTCTCTCTCTCTCAAAACTCTATCTCTCTCTAAAACCCAAACTCCAACTCTCTCTCACATCATAGTCTCCCTCTCTCTCTCAAAACTCCACCTCTCTCTCTAAAAAACTCCCCCTCACTCTCTCTAAAATCAAGTCTCTCCCTGTATCTCTATGGTTTTCTACGCTTTCTTGGCCCTGAACTCACCATCCAAAAGAACATTACTGCTTTGGTTTTCAACTCTTTCTTGGCCCTGAACTCACAATTCAGTTTTCTTATTCATTGATAATAGTATCACATGTAACAAAATCAGGAGAACAAACAAATGCCTTCATTTTTTAAAAAACCATCCATGCCTCACAAGCACTACAAGCCCACACAACAGGCCACTCTTGGCCACAGCCCAACAGGGAGCCAAGCTCCCACTTTCTCTCTCTACATTTTGCCTCTCAAGCCCCCTCACCTTTTTGCCGTTACAAAATGTTGACCATTCTAGATCCAGTCCATCCACCAAGAGAATGACATACTTGAAATCCTTGAAGGCAATTGCAGTTCTCTGCCTCTTTCCTCATCGCATCAAACATTGAATCAATGAGCTTTGCCCCCTCTGTGTAGTGGCCTTTGGCCCAGTTGTTTCTAGCACCAGATTGACCAAACACAAAGTTATTAAACATGAAGATCTGGCCGTAAGGACTAATGCGCACACTATCCATGGTTTCGGGCTCAAGATCCATGAGAATAGTTCTGGGAACCAACTTTCCAAAATTTCAGTTCTTTTTCGTTGAGCCAAGAACCAAACCAGAAGGGGTTTCCAAAATTTCAGATCCAAAATTTTGTAATTTTCCAAAATTTCAGTTCTTTTGGGGTTGTTCATTGGTTTTTGTGGAATAGGTTTGGTACACATGTATCAACGATCTGATCTACACTACAATTTGCAGAAAATTTGAATGTAATATAGAGAAAACATGAACACACTAAGTAATACTCTAGATTTTTTTATATTTAATGGACCATAATTTATTAGAGTATTTCCTAGTTTAAGGACTCTAATTTTGCCACGACATTTCAAATACTTTCAAGAATGTGTAAATATCAGGTGGGAGGTAATATTATTTGCTTATATTTGAGTTGTTAGAGAGACAGTTTGCTAAATTCTTTAGTAGTTTATTCATGAGAATTGTGATAGTCAGAGACAAAATTTGAATGTTGTATATCCAACTACTCCAATTGGGGACACTTGTGGCTGCAACAATAAAAAACTAGAGAGATGCAAGAAGAGAATCGATTTTAGAGAGAGAGAGAGAGGGAGATGAAGTTTGGGTTTTAGAGAGAGATGGAGTTTTGAGAGAGAGAGAGAGGGAGATGATGATGTAAGAGAGAGAGAGATGGAGTTTGGGTTTTAGAGAGAGAAATGAAGTTTTGAGAGAGAGAAAGAGAGGCGGTGATATGAAAGAGGGATGGAGTTTTAAAGAGAGATGGAGTTTGGGTTTTAGAGAGAGAAATGGAGTTTTGAGATATAGAGAGAGAGAGACGGTGATGTAAGAGAGGATAGAGTTTTAGAGAGAGATGGAGTTTAGATAGGGTGTCATTTTAGTGTTTGTTTGGATAAAAAATTTATGATCAAAAAGGTCTAGGGAATTGTAAGATAGAAAAGATAGAGACTTTTTGCTTACAAGTAATATTTTCAATTCTTAAATCTCATGAGATATGGAAGTTAAAAATAGAGGATGAGGGGATATTTTCTTTTATTAAAATAACTTTTTTATAATATTATTATTATTGGCCTAAAAGGAAAT
This sequence comes from Amborella trichopoda, assembly GCF_054954075.1. Classification (NCBI taxonomy): domain Eukaryota; kingdom Viridiplantae; phylum Streptophyta; class Magnoliopsida; order Amborellales; family Amborellaceae; genus Amborella; species Amborella trichopoda. The sequence goes on along the minus strand of NC_142340.1, from coordinate 10,214,304 downwards.
ATTTAAGAGCTTAGCATTAGTTACCAATGTATTGTGCAAATCTATTTTAATTACTTAGGTATTGGAGCTTAGAAGTAGGTATTGGAGCTTATAAATGTGATGGCCCGAGGGATTTAACCCAAATCGTAGATTTTGAAGAGTGAACATGCATATAAAACGTTGCCAACCATCTTGAAGATTAATAAGACATTGACAATGATGATAGTGATCATTATCATTCATTGCCATTGTCTTATTGTACACGTTACACGTACCATCTGGCAATGCCATATACAGTATTTGGATTCTTTGTAAGAATTATTTTTTTCTATATTATAGATGTACAAAATTATTTAATTTTTAAATATCTTTCATCTGGATTCTTTGGAAGAATTATTCTTTTCTATATTATAGATGTACAAAATTATTTAATTTCTAAATATCTTTTATCAAATTGTAGGAATGCTTGGATGACATCCTATTATGTGAGTCATTAGTGCACTAATGACATGTTTAGCTCATTACATTGAATGTTACATGTTACATGTTACATGTACTATGTTACACATACCATGTGGCAATACCATATAGAGTATTTGGATTCTTTGTAAGAATTGTTTTTTTTCTATATTATAGATGCACAAAATTATTTTATTTCTAAACATTTTTTATCAAATTGTAGGAATGCTTGGATGACATCCTATTATGTGAGTCATTAGTGCACAATGACATGTTTAGCTCATTATATAGGATTAACAGTTTGGTGACAACTTGTTAATTCTAATTGGTTGCACTTAAGAGAATTAGGACATGAGTTATACTTGGATCTCAACTCCTCTAGACCATAAATATGAGAGTTATAAAAAGATGGTTATCTATAAAAGGAGGTCAACCCTTTAAGTAATACAGGATAGAGAATGATGGAAAATTGGTAAAGGAGATTCACCAAGAGGACCCTCAAGGTAGCTTGTCACTAGATAGCTTGGTCTATAAGTTTTGGTATGAAACTTTAAGTCCCTCGTGTGATTTAAGGATAGATCCGAGTAAGTTGTTTATCGATTTTATTTATTTATTAATTTTTATTATTGGGACTAACACTTCTAAGCTCTAATACCTTAGTAATCCAATACCATAGTAATTAAAACAGATTTGTACAATACCTTGGTAATTAAATGGTAAGCTTTTAAAATATATTTTTTTAGGCCAATAATAAAAACATTATGAAAAAATTATTTTAATAAATGTTTTATGTGAAAATTAGCCAATTATATTCTTGGAGGTAGCAAGAGGTAAAATCTATTTTAAAGTTTGCTTTGTCAATTATCCTACATTGCAAGTATGATATTTATTTATTTTTCTAAATTTATTATAATGTAATTACAACTTTATGTTTCTAAATTCTTTATTTTATAGATTTATTTCTGGGTGCAGTTGGCATACAGACGCCCCAGTAGGTGTAGAGGTACGGTGCCCTTCAAAGTTTATCATGGTATATAATTTTGATATAAAATGTTATTAAGATTATCTCAAAATCTATGTTTATATCTTTAATTTAAAAAAGGGTTAAAATCAAGTAGATCTATAAATATATGGAAATCTTGAAATTGGACAGTGTAGATAATATGTTGTAAAATGCATTATTTCTAAGACTTAAAATCTTTTTATTTTTCATAGTCATACATCTCGATGTCGAGATGATCAATCAAAGGGTTTTTCAACATTAAAACTACATTTTCCAATGGATTTTTGAGTATATAAATTTTTTATTTTTTATTTGTAAGGGTTAAACCTTTGGTTTTTGAATTATGTTTATTACAATATTATAATTAATAATTATACAGTGATAACCAAATCTTGTATTTTATTTGTTTATTTATTTACATTATAAATTATATAATGTATTATTTTTATTATAGCTGTAAATAATTTTTTTTAAAAAATTAGATGATATTATAAGACAAATTTTAAATTTATTCATACATGAACAAAACATCTTAACATTCACACAATGGTTTAAAAAACGGATCGGTGACCCGGATCGGGCTTCCAAAAACCGATCCGGATAGGCGAATCGGCGATCCGGATCGAGAATCAGGTGAATCGGTCATAATAAAGTTTAAAAAAAATTCGAAAAAATTATTAAAATTCATTATAAATATTATTTTTTAGGAATTCAATAAGAAATGAGGGTAATCCATTAAGAATTTTCATGTTTTTGAATGAATATGTGAATATTGATATGTTCTTTCCCTGCATGAACCGCCATTCAGCATTTAATTTACATCACACAAAAGGATAAACATATAATTATCATGGAATAAGTATATCAACATACATGGACTACAATAAAGCATAAAATTAGTAACGTATGATCTAAAAATAAAATGATAGACGACGTTATTGTTCTTCTTGGTCACGCTGGTGCCATTGATTGAATTCGTTTAACAATTCATTGATTCGATCTAAAAACGAATCATCGATATTAACAGGCGTCTGACTTTTCCCAAATCCCTAAGTGTTAGTGTTTTGTTGTGTTCCTAATCTAAAATCCCCGAAGATTGTCCATCCTTCATGCTCACCTGCACTGTCTTGCTCATCCTTACACTGTTGCTGTTGGGACTCGATATGTGAATAATATGGCTGAGATAGGGTGGCTTCAGAATCATCATCTCTTTCATTTTCTCTTTGAATAATATGGATTAAAAAAAAAAAAACAAATTTTCAAAAAAATCGATCATGGATTAAAAAAAAAAAATCACAAATTTTCAAAAAATTCTATCATGGATTACAAAAAAAAAATTCGATCATGGATTAAAAAAAAAAATCACAAATTTTCAAAAAATTCTATCATGGATTACAAAAAACAATTAGATCATGGATTAAAAAAAAAAAATCACAAATTTTTAAAAAATTCAATCATGGATTATAAAAAATTTGATCATGGATTACATAAAATTCGATCATGGATTACATAAAATTCGATCATGGATTACAAAAAAAAACAAACAAAAAAAAACAAAAAAACAATTCGATCATGGATTACAAAAAATTCAATCATGGATTACAAAAAACTCTATCATGGGTTACAAAAAAAGCAAAAAACAAAAAATTCGATCATGGATTACAAAAAAAAAACAAACATTTCGATCATGGATTACAAAAAACAAACAAACATTTCGATCATGTATTACAAAACATTCGATCATGGATTACAAAAAATTCTATCATGGGTTACAAAAAAAACAAAAAATTCGATCATGGATTACAAGAAAAAAAAACAAACATTTCGATCATGGATTACAAAAAATTCGATCATGGATTACAAAAAATTCTATCATGGGTTACAAAAAAAAAAAAAAAACAAAAAATTCGATCATGGATTACAAAAAAAAAAAAACAATTCGATCATGGATTACAAAAAAATCGATTAAGTATTACAAAAAAATCTATCATGGATTACAAAAAAAATAAAAAATAAAAAAATAAAAATCCGTACTCGCCGATTCACTGTACAGACTCGCCGATTCCGTACAGTGAATCGGCGAGTCACTATACAAAATCGTCTGGTTCTCTCTAGAACCGGACGATTCCCGTTTTTTTCGCCGATTCGATCCGTCCATGGCGATTTTCGAGTTGAAACGGGCGAGTCAGGTTTGACTCGGCGTTTTTTTAAACACTGCATTCACATATTAATGTAAAAAAATGAAAATTTTTAATGCATTACCCTCGTTTTTTATTAGATTCCTAAAAAAACAACATTTATAATACTTTTGAATAAATTTTTTGAATTCTTTTTTAATAACAAATCCGACTTATTCTTAAACGTGGATTCACGACCTGGATGAGTTTTTGCCGGATTGCTCGATCCGGGGGCACCGATCCGTGTTTTAAACGACTGACCGTAACACGCATTGCTGACCGTTGCTCTAACAAGCATTTCCACGACTCCCTCTCTCTCTCTCTCTCTCTCTAGAAGAAACGAAAGACGCGCATTTCCGCGACTCTCTCTCTAAAAGGAACGAAAGAGGAAATAAAGCTCTGCGAGTCCAAAGTTTTCATCTGTTAGACATCCGTAGGTTTACTCTTCGCGCGCAGAGAGTTGGGATAATAATGGAGATGGTGAAGCGAAGGTGGCTTTCTACTTCCACTTCCACTTCAACTTCAAATGTCGAACAATTCTCGCTCCCCACCTACGACGACTGTCGCCCCATTGAGACCCATGGTCTTTCTCTCTCTCTCTCTCTCTCTCTCTCTCTCTCTCTGGTATTCTCAATTTCAGTATGTGCTTATAGGTTTTAATATGTATCCGTCCTGAATAATTGCCTTTCCTATTGATTGATTTATAGTTCTTTCATATGTACACATGTTGGTGTTTCCTCTTTCTTTTTGAGTTTTTACCAATTCCTCCTTTATTGTCCAAACCAAACCTAGCTTCTGTAATATTAAAATTTCTGACTCATTTCATGGTTGGTTGAGTTCCCACTTTGTGTCTCCATAAAACCCATTTTGTAGTTTACTAGTTTTTCTTGGTTTATCAGAAATATTTAGTTTTGGGTTTTGTTTGATAACAGAGCAAGAGGAGATTATCAGATCATTTGAGAAGAAACATGAACGACAGAACTCTCTATGGAGGGTAATGAAATGATGACCCTGGAGTTTTTTTTACAGGTTACTATGGTGAAATTAACTTATTGGGAAAACCTTTTTAGGATAAGATATTATTGATATTGGTGGTTTCTTACTTGATAAATGGTTTTTGTTTTAAGGGTGTTTTTGCAGTTCTCCTGCTTTCGTTCGCCATGTTTTACATCTTCTCTCTCTTTCAACAAGCTTTGTATCCATGGGAACTGGTAAGAAATATAATTTAGTTGCATTTTTTATTATTTCCTTGTGTTTTTTAATCTATGTTTCTCTGTCCTTGTTCATCTGGGTAGTTTTGACAGATAAAAGTTGACTGAAGAAAATTATGCTTTAGTCTTCTTGAGCTTGTTCTCGCTTATATTGAATTTCTATCTTGCAATCTTTGGATCATATCTCCTACAAGATGATAGTGGTGACATTGTTGCTTACGATTTTAGAGTTCTTGTAAGGATTCTAGAGAAATAGTTGTTCTCTTCTTTTACAGACATTATCCTTTTTAGCTGATTAACTAGCCCTAAATAGTCAATTTGATTTTAGTGGGTCATGAGTGATTATATTATTCTTAGGGAAAGCAAGGCGTGAATCGCTTACACTGGCTTCTTTAAAATGCAATAAGATGCCTGCGTGCAGTTATGGACGTGGATATGGAGAGTGTGGTTAGAGCTTTGTGCATTTCTCAAAATCCAGGAAACTGCCTGTCTGCCACATTGCTAGATATATAATACATCTTAATACAGAAATATATGTATTCTACACTTTCTTTCTTTGTTTTTTAGATTGGCCTATGCATCCTGCACATTGATACACTTATACAGCACATCATAATGCATAATATTATGTCACAATCATGTGGTGTTTTCTAAAGTTACATAATTTATATCTACCTGCATTCTTAGTATCAAGTATCAGTATCAGCGCTGACATGATAAGAAAAGTATATTAAGCTTTTACAAGTATCCGTGCATCATGGGAAGTGTGTACTCGTACCTGAATTCAAGAGCCACACTCTGTATGAATTATATTCTAACTAGTAACTTGGAAATTTCTATATTTATTACAGTCTAATTTACTGAAATATCTAGATGAATGACAACTGTTGTACATTAAGTTCATGTATAATCGATGACGATGGAGTTAGCCATGAAACTTTCATTCCTTATCAAGCTCTGACGAGATTGTAGAAAGTGGAGAGAATTGTAGCCACTGGTTAAGCATGGATTGTAGAAATTTTCTAAGATTAGGTTCTAGGGCATATGGTGAATGCATTTGGACCAAATGCCAAATGCAATGGACTTTTATTCGTTAACATTTTTTTATGAAAAATGTTCACTTGGTGAATCACAATCGAAAAAGTTCTTGCTGGTCTGTCTTTGAAACTTCTTGTGGCCACTATTGGAGCAAAACCTACCAGCCAAAGAAAAATGAAGCGTTGCTTGTTCTCTCATATATTAAGATGGCAAGTATTGAGCCTTTAGAATCCTCATTTTTGGTTCATTTTCTTAAATGTAAGTAGATGTCATTTTGACATTGGCCTTCTGTTCACGATGGTACTATGTGTATTAGACTGCAACAATGTTGTCCCATGAAGTGTTATTTAGTTGAAATTCTTGGCCTAAACTTTGGTTGTGCTCCACAGCAGTAGAATTTTCTTTAGCCCCCTATTTCCTCCCATAGTCCAACTTGTTATGAAGTTCATGTATTGATCTGTAACTGATGAATATAAAGGTTGACTGTTGTTCCTGCTGATTTGCATAAGGTACTCATGACAACTCTGAATATCATGTGTTCCTACTGGTTTTATTTTTCAAATGAAACATTTATATAAGGAAAATGATGTGGCTGATAGTTTGGTTGATTTGATATCTGGAGTTGTATTCAAGGTCAGTTTTATTTTGTTGTGATCTGTGTCTTGGTGAAAAAGTTATTCAGCATAGAATACAATAGGAATTCATCATACCGTTGTGATATAGTGGCTTTGAGTTTTGAATCAATATCCATGTGTAATTGTTTTCTAGATTTAAGTTCAGCTCCGTACATGACTGGCCATTTGTTGCTTATGCTTTCTTCTAGGACTTTTCTCTAACAGTTTATTCTTTGAATTGAATGAACCAATGAAGATGTTGTGTTTTATGAGAAGTGTTCATGAATCAGCTTGAAGCTTACATTAGTTGAACTCAGCTTTTAAAAACTCAAACTTGTATTGGGATTTGCCTGAGTCCTGAGCCAGGTTCAGTTTGGCCAAGTCTTTAAAAGTTTAACCAAGGAGGGCCAGAAAAAGGTAAGACTCAGGCGTGTCCTGCATATTGGCTAGGGATCCATGATGTTCCCAAGCTGAGTGAACTTGTGCAACTCCTGAGTCAGCTTGGCTAGTTTTTGCACACAGGCTGAAGTCATTAGCTGGTGCAGTGTATTCCATTATGGAAAATTGTGCATACATCTTTTGAGCAAGTGTGGTAATAATCTTAATTGTTCTGATGAGCAGCGGTATCATGCTTATTTCATGGATGAGGTTGGATCATGGATAATCATTCTGGCAGGTATGTTTCTGTAGTTCCAAGATCTTTTTGAGTCTTAGTTAATTAGTCTATAATGTAGAAACACGGTGGACGTAGTTTTGTGTACTTTCATGTGGCAATGTTCGGCAGAGATCTTTAGAACATAGTGATGCTAGAGAACTTGTCTTTTCTCTTATTCCTTTCTTTACTTTTGACTCCTCTCTTTTTTCTCTCCATTTTCTACACTCTTCTTCCCCTAAATCTTTCGACCGCAAACTATCCTCTCTTATCTTTTTGTAATTCAAGGGATATTATAGGTCTTTGCTTTTGTTCTTGTTTCATTTGTACACTTCTGAGCAAGGTTCCAAAAAATGCTAGGTGGCCCCTAGGCGGTTGGTCAGGTGCCCAAGTGCTAGGTGAGCACCTAGAACCTCAAGTGCGCCGAGGTGAAAAATTGTATATAGGTGCTGCTCAAAAGCACATATATGTAGATATTTAGTGAAAAAGTTAAAAACAATGAACAAGTCCATGGTGTATTAGCCTCCACCTATCCAATCCGAACTGAGTATGGCAAACTCCATAGTGACACATGATCACGATCACGATCACAACTAGACTAGATGAAATATAAATGAGAAGTGCACACACAAGCTTTTGAGTTTTTGACATTCGCTTTATTTGACATGCAACTTACCTTTAGACGTATAAAGGTTATGCGTAACTTTCATGCCTAAATTCTTTAGTTTCTCTAGTTTCATAGCATTGTGATTATTCATGAAATTACTATTAAAATGTTTTGAAAGTATGCTTCCTTAAGAATCGAAAAAAGTTAGTCTTGGGTCGAATTTTATTAAAATGAATTGAAAAAGAATAAAAAAATGTACTTAATTCCAATGAAATTGAAACAATGAAGGGTAAGCTTTTGGATGCTTCCTCAAACCTCAGATTCTTTCTATTTGCAGAAATATCAAAATCAGTCAGTTTGGGGCTTAAATTTGAATTTTTAATTTTTATTTTTTTTAACTTTGGAGGGTTTAGAATGGTCCCAATCTTCATTTCTGTAGATTTTGTGGGTCAAAATGACCCAAAGTGCAATTAGGGGCCACTTTAATTACAAACAAATGGGCCTAGTACCTAGGTGCCTGCCCAAGACTAAGCGCTAGGCGCCTGCCTGGACCACCTAGGCAGGTGCCCAGGGAGGGCCGCCCAAGCCTGGGTGTGAGCCCTAAGGACCTTCTAGCGCCTAGGCGCCGGGCATAACATTTTTTTGAACACTGCTTCTGAGCACCCAGTAGTGAGATACTAGCACCTCAGAGTGCCCGCCCCAAATTCGGCGTTGAACGCCTGCCTGGGCCACCTATGCAGGTGCCCAAGGAGGGCCACCTAGGCCTGGGTGTGAGCCTTAAGGTCCTTCTAGCGCCTAGGTGCCGGGCATAACATTTTTTTGAACACCGCTTCTGAGCACCCAGTATGTGGGATACCGGCACTTCAGACCTTGTGGATTTTTGTAAAGGGAAAGTATCCTGTCCACATCATGTGGACGGGTGGAGAGGTGCACAAACACCCTTCCAATGATTGGGATTTCATATAGCCACATCCAATTGCCGAAAATTAGTCTCATATTTGATCTTTTGTTTTTATTTAAAGAAGATATTTATCTGAAGTTTGGAGTGTAGATGTATTTTTATGTATATAACTAAATAACTAAGAAATAACCAAAATGTTCTTAAATTTATTTTGGTCAATATTTTTAATTCAGAATATTTTTTATTATTTGAATCAATCTTATTTGTAAAAATGAAGCTAAAACCAATATTTCAGATTAATATCATTTTTAAATAAAAAATAAAAAATAAAAAACTAGATTCATTACTGGCCCTTGGATGAGCATGGTTCAATCTGAACCATTAAAAGGTGCACATGCACCTTTTAAGCGTCAACATGCTGTGGATGCAATACCCACCCTTTTATAAAACATAAACTATACTTTAATGTATAGACACCTTTTCTTCAAGCACAAAAAAAAAAAATCTTGTCTTTTCCGCCCCAGCTTTATTGCAATATCTTTTAACAAATTATCCCTACTGATCTAAATTATCCATCTACTCATTGCTTTTGCTTCCTTTCTATTGCTTCTCATGTCCCATTCAGTAACTGCAAATGCACCAACCACCCCCTGTCCCCCACTTTTTTTTTTGGCAGCGATTGATGCTTATTATCATCACAAATATCTGATTTCCTTGGGTCTTAATCACTATCTTTCTGTCTTTTTGCTTTTTCTGCTGACATATCATATGTTTGACAAGAAAAGCTTATATTGATCAAATGTAGTGGGGCCTTTTTCTTTTTAATTGTTTGGAATTTAGTTGTTCCTTGAAGCAAGAGTTCTAGTAGCTTCGACATCATTTCTTGGATTTTAAGATTTGGATAGGGTATGTTACTTTGTATCATGTTTATGTATTTATAAACTCCAAGATATTTTCTGTGTTGAACCTTCTAAATGTTGTCTCATAAGGCTCATCTATCCTATTTGTTCATCATTTTTTATTATTGGTGGTTTGTTTATTTATCTTTTTTGCTATCACTTATCAGTTTCTTACTCGTTGTTGAGGTTGGTTCTGCTTCTTGTCATTCACTAGTGGTTTTTGACATACTCCAATATTTTACCAGAACAGGACTTGACTATTCCTAGTTTTGGTCAAACAGTACCCTTCTATGATCCAGCTTACGTCGCAATATCGGGAAAGGGCAGAAACAGGGTCTTGCCTCCATGAACCTGTCATTTGTACTTCAGAACTGCCTAGTTTAGAGCGTGGTCTTTGCTAAAATAAAATATACCCTCTTTAGTATTGTATAAGCAAATGACCTGGAACTGTCTCTAAAATTTGTTATTTAGAGCAAAATTCTGCATATACTTCATCATAAGAAAAAGTAATTATAACAGATATGGACCAAAAAATTGAAAAGCTGAATTTAAAATTCTCATTTGGTTGAATTTACTAATTAAAATTCGAAGGGGCACATTTTCGAAAACAAAGAGAATGAAAAATAATCTTTTATTGTGCTGCAATTTGGCGAGGCTATTGGTAGGCTCTGCAATTTGGCGAGGGGGGGAGGGGTGCTTAGGTTTCTCTGCTTCAATGAAGTTCCTCCTATGGTGCAGGTGGTCCTGGAACAAAGTTTACCTTGAACACCATGACATGTATCTTTTTTCACATAATCAACTTATCTTGTGCCATCACTTGATTGGGGAATAGCTTGAATCAGCATTTGGAAGAAAATGCTATTGATCTAGCTCCCCTGCGGCAAAATATTGATAGATCTATGTTGACTAGACCTTATGCAATAATTTGTACCATGGCTGAACCATGCCGATTTGTAGGCTATGCTGAAATTATAAGGGATATTGATAATTGAAACCAAAAAATCGGTGTATCTACATCTCTATTTTTATGAGAGCCATTTTTTTATACGGATTGGGCCATTTAATCTTGGTAATCAAGCTCCTGAAAATTCCAATCAGCAAGCAAATTCTTCTTTGCAGCAGTCAATTATTATTGCTATGCAGCCTTGGTTAAATTATTGAAGCACAATCAGGCAGTAGCAACTCCTCCTCCAGTTGCACATCCCCTAGTATCGCTCTGGATAACACTAACTGCCATACTAATGGCCATAATAGTGTGATTAATGATGCTGAGAATCATGAGCTGAATGTTAATGTTGGCGCCAATCTGTCTTCCTCTCGGCCCTTCCATGACATGGGCACTACTAATAATAGCAGCACTGCATCCAATCATTGGGCTGAGCCTGTCTTCACATACCGATGTTGGTTTCATCCAGAGCATTTTTTCAACTGCAATCAATGCCAAACCCTGACCCCTCTTAGCCTCCTTCCACTCCGGCACTTGTTCCTCTTTGCTGAGCCATACATGTGCGACGTCCAGTAAAAAGTGTGTCAACCTGATGGATTTTCTGTTCAGCACTAGATCTTCTTAAAAATATGCAGAACCTACTAGTGTCAAAGTTGTAAAAATGAATTACGATAGGTTGCATTGATGAATGAAGAGGTAAAGGCACTAAACAAATGCCACACGTTGGAGATTGGATAAGAATGTAGTCGGCTGTAAATGGGTTTATAGAATTAAGTACAAGGGTGAGAGTAGCATGGAAGTATGGAACACTTCAGTGATTGCTTGGTAGCAAAAGGATATACTCAATAAGAAGGCTTGGATTATAATGAAACATTTAGGCCTGTTGTCAGAATTGGCACCACTCCAATTGGTTTCTCCTTAACCCTCACTTGTGGTTGGGACCTTCGGCAGCTTTATAAATGTCTTTCTTCATGGTGATATGAAGGAAGAAGTCTGTATGGAACAAACGCTTGGATACAGCATAGGTGCCCCAAAACTCAAAGAATGCCAACTCATTAGGCAATCTATAGACTCAAGCAAGCATCTCGAGCATGGTTTGAGAGTTTCTGCAAGGTTATAAGCTCACATGGTTATCGGCACAATCAGGTGGATTACTCATTTTTTACCTGTACTGACTGACATGGAATTACGATCTTTATACTTTATGTTGATGATATCGTTATCCCAAGAAATTCATGTGACCATATTCAAACTATTGAGAATCTCATGAATGCCAAATTTTAAATGAAAAACTTGGGTTCCCTAAAGTATTTTCTTAGTATTGAAGTAGACAAAACTGCTAATAGAGTCATTCTCTACCTGCATGAGTATGCTTTAGACTTTCTTGCAGTGGCATGAAAGATTGCACACCTGCCATGGCCACTCCACCAATTGGTGGCAGCCTCTTATATACTCGAGGAGATATTTCTTCAGATCTTCTCAGTATTGCTGCCTATTCTACTGGTGATTTGGGCTGGAGATCCAGAATTTCGTTGCTTCATAACTGGCTATTGCATCCTTTGGGGACAGAATCTGGTTTCATGGAGTAGTATAAAGCAACAAATGATGGATAGATTGAACACAGAAGCAGAGTACTGATTTATGTAGCGGTTACTGCTGAAGTATCTTGGATTCGGCATCTGCTGACTTCCTTCGGCCAGAACATTTCTCTTAGAGCTACTCAATATTTCTCTCTAGTCTATTATGGAAGATATCGAAATAGATTCACAATTCACAAGAGAAAAGATTGAAGATCAAGAAACTGTGGCAAAGTTCATTGGCACTGAAAATCAAGTTGTGGACACTCACATGGAATCGACATTGGTTTTTTAAAGCTGAGCTATGCATGGTTTGAACCATGGCACAGCTTGCAACGGGCTATTAGCATTGTTATGCATTGTCCTTGAATGTAATATTCAGTATTCTGATACCTAATATCTATGTAATGTCCCTCATTATAATTTCTCATGTACTTAACGGTATAAGGGTCGATTGCTCTTGACCCTAACACTTATATATGTCAATGAATATGGGTCTCCACATCAATTGAGTAGAAGAACCCAACCACCTGGTCTTCCCTGCCACTCTTCCTCCTCTCCTTCTCTTCTTCCCTTCTTGATAAAGTTTCACACTCTTTTTCTTTCCGCATCATTTTTTGGAACTTAATGTAGCCCCTCATTTTTCTACCGCATATTTTAATGAGCCATTCTATAATATTTTCTGAAAAAAAAACACAATTTTTTTAATTGGAAAGAGCATAATTATTCTTTTGATGATCAATGCCAGAGAATTCTTTCCGTGATTCTATCTTTCTGTCCTTGAGTTTCTTGTTTTGTCTTGAGACATTTCAAATGGATAATTATTGTTCTTGTAGTTTGCTCACCATAATAATGTACGTAATATGCATAACTGAGGAAGTAGGGTTTCCAATATGAGCTATATAATCGTCTCCCTCCATAGCACCAATGCTAATTAATACATGGTTTGAATCAGTAATCAACATGTTTCAGATATTTTGAAGTTTGCCAGTCTGTTTGTCATTGGGGTTTGCAAGTCTATGATTCTATCGAAGTGTAAATGCTTCTTTTGTGAAAATGTGATTTCTTTGTGTTGTCGTCAAATGTTTACTTTTGTAAAATTCGTCATATTTGTGCAACGCAATGCTGAATGCTGCATTTTCATCTGTATCTTACTGCTTTTAGGACGATTTTCCATTTTATATTCAAGGCATTAGCATGCAGACATAATTGGCTGTTCTAGGCTAAAAGTAAAATTCCATACATTGTAACATCGATGGTTTGTAACATGGCCCCATGGATTTTATGTTGAGAAGCATTTTTAAAAAGATTTATTTTTGATTTATCTTTTAGTTTAGGAGGGAGAAGGAAAACTGATCTGCTTAATAGGTTTCCTTTCTTGGAGGAAATCCTTCTTTATACATGTGACTTTCTTGAAGCATGTGAAAGATTCTTTCCATATACATTTGTATTAGAACTCTCGGATGCAAAAATATTTGTTTGCACTAAATATTTCTGCTGTCTTTTTGCAAAAATACCTATGTTTTATTTATGTTTAGATTTGGCGGAAGGAAGACTGATCTGAATTAGCAGATTCTCTTTCTTGAGAGGGAATTCTTTCATATACATATGATTTTCTTGAAGCATTTGAAAGACACTTTCAACATAATTTTCTGATAGAACTCTTGAAAGCAAAAATAATTATTTGCTCAAAATTTGTGATAGAATGCATGGGCTTCATGAGAAGGATTTGATGCATGTTGTCAACTTTATTCTTCTGTGGATTTGTATGGTTATGTATTGAAGCTCCTTTGAATAACTGTAGCAATTAATGTATGGTACAGATATGTCGGCAGTTGTGGCTTGCTTGATGGCAGTTAAGGGACTGCTGAAGTCAGATTCCCATCGGCATTGGATCTGGCACCCATGTTTAGTTGGACTTGGAATATCCACCTTTTGGTTTTATCACATGCTAAGGTACTTATATTTTCTCATCTCTAGTTGCTTTACCATTGTTGGTACATATTTATTCTGCATAGTTTGAGAGCAATTGTGGACCTTGAAGCTAGGTTTAGCTTGTGCCACTGATCCCCCATTTACTTGGGTTTCCTCTCAAAATGCATATGATTATGTCATTGTAGAGGGTAACATCGACGATGGTTCTACCCTCTATTGACTGCTTTAGTTTTACTCAGTAAATTCAAAGATGTACGGATGATATAGATGAAAAATAATTCACAAAAAAATGAGATAAAGTTGTTCACGAGTCCTTTCAAATTTGTTCCTGCCCCCTCTATCAAAATACTAACTTATATTTGATGTAATGCGGAATATCTCTATCCCTCTCTCTCTCTCTCTCTCTCTCTCTCTCTCTCTCTCTCTCCATATCTTAACTTATTTTGGCAATTCCTAAAGCGGGCTGATACATATGACTAGGTTTTTTGTTATTCGTGCCCAATACATGGTCCATGCCTTCATGGGCACTGTAGTGGAGCAACTGTTCACACCAGGGAAACTGGGAGGCTATAACAGCCTCATAACCCACTGTCCTTGGGGTTTCCCTATTCCTTACACATACTAGGTATGGAATGTTTTCACTTTCGTAAAACCCAGTCGACTCTTTATATAGTAGTAGTGACTTAGTTTTGTAAGTGTTCCTCTGTATATAATTGAAGGGATATTGATATAGCAGGCTTTTATACCCATGAGTCTTTCTATACCATGAAAAGTGATGCACATTAATGACATTCTTAAAAAAAAAGAAATTAATGATTGTCTCTATCATTTAGTGCGTGTTCAACCAGTCATCAGCTTGTACATCTTTATGTACCATACAACTTCTTTCCTGCTCATTATTTTAAGATTATCCAAATCTCCCTCTGAGTCCCACATAAACCTTTATTTGAAGCGCAAACAAACTAGAAAGGGGCACAACGATCTCACTTCCTAGAATTCAACGTGTTTTATATATTAAATATATTTTATAGGAGAAAGATCATAGAAGCAAATGAGCTTATCCTGTAGTTTAAGCCACTTTGAAAGGCAGGCTAGACCCAAAATTTTGCATGCATGTAGAGTTCATCTAGGTAATCAAAAAAAAAATTTAAAGAATTTAACTCAAGCAAAAGTATGAAGGAAAAATGAATCCCGCCATTTTGAGTGAGTGCAGGACGTCCATTTGGTGGGTGATAGATCTAGAGATTCATTTTGGATTGAAGAATGCTAGTACCACATATCAGAGAGCGATGACAACCATCTTCAAGGATGTGATGCAAAAGGAGGTCGAATGTTATGTAAAGGACTTAGTGGTAAAATCCGAAGAGAATGACGCTCATATGAGAGACCTTGAAAAGGTGTTCAAGTGGTTACGCCTTCATCAGCATAAAAGGAACCCGCTGAAATGCGCTTTTAGCGTGCGTTCAAGAAAGATCTTGGGGTTCATTGTTAGACACCGAGAGCTGGAAGTTGAGCCAGTCAAGATCAAGGCAATTCAAGAAATGTCGTCACCAACTATACTGCGAGAGCTGCGCTCTCTTCAAGGGCAGCTGGCGTACATCTGTAGGTTCATCTCAAACCTCTCAAGTCACGGTAGACCCTTTATGCACCTATTAAAAAAAGATACCCCATTCATCTGGGATGAAGCATGTCAGGCAGCCCTTGATGACATCAAGCATAATTTGGTCAACTCTCCAGTGCTGTCTATACAGATATTGGGAAGACCTCTCTTGTACATGACCGCTCTAGACGAGTCACTTGGGGCATTGTTGGCGAAGAACAATGATGAAGGGAAAGAAACTGCACTGTACTATCTCGGTCGCAGGATGCAAGGCGCCGAGAAGATTTATCCCCTTATAGAGAAGATGTGCTTGGCCCTAATCTTCGCAATACAAAAGCCCCGCCACCACTTGCTTAGTCATGAAGTACAACTTATATCAAAGGCAGATCTTGTATAGTTTCTCATGACACGCCCATGCCTATCAAGACGTCTTGCTAAGTGGGCGTAATTGCCGATGGAATTTGACATCACATATGTCGCATAAAAGGCCATCAAGGGCCAAGTTTTGGCTGATTTTCTCGCAGCACACCCCGTACCAACGGAATCTCCTTTATCAAGTGACCTTCTTGATGAAGAAGTATTTAGTGCGAAACTTGCTCATGCATGGGAGATGTACTTCGATGGAGCCTTCCAATCTGAACGACGAGGTGCCGGAGTGGTATTTATGACTCCGAAAGGAGGATTGCTGCCTCTTTCTTTCACTCTCACCAAAGCCCGTTCCCATAACGAGGCAGAATATCCAGCTCTTATAATTGGGTTGGAGATAGCCTTTGACTTAGACTTGGAGCAGCTCAAAATCTATGGTGACTCTAAGTTGGTCATGCGACAGCTTAAGGGGATTTATGACGTGAGAAAAGACACTCTCAAGCCTTATCACGGTACTGCAATGTCATTTGCGACTCAGCTTTAGGATGTTTCTCTAAATCACATCTCCAGGAAACTAAACTTCTAGGCTGATGTGCTTGCTAAACTCAGAGCTACAATTCAATTGTCCTCACCGGGGCCCACGCCTGTTTGGGTGACAGAATGGAGACACATTGAATTGAGAACCGAGGTAGACGTGGATGATGAGATAAATCTCTTCCTCGAGTGCCTGCCTTATCCATTAGAGCACTTCTATCAGCCAAAGAAGTTATCAAGACCGAACACGAAATGGCACGGAATCAAGGAGCTAAAGTTCAAAACCAGGAACCGGAGTTCTTCAACCCAATATGCGCGAAAATTGAGCAGGTAGAAGATTGGAGAGAGCCCATCACTAATTTTATAAAACATGGTAGACTCCCTGAAGATCGTGCCGAGGGCAACAATGTGCGTCGAATGTCTACCAAGTATACCCTCCTTGAGGGAGATACTCTCTTCAGACAGTCTTTTGACGATATTCTTCTTAGATGTGTGGATGTGCAAGAGGCAAATAAGGTGTTGCAAGAGATACAGTCAGGCAGCTTCGGGTTACATCAGTCTGGCCCTAAACTCTTTGAACGGATATGCAGATTGGGGCACTATTGGCGTTCGATGATTGTTGATTCCTTGAATTATGCCAAGAAGTGCCAAATACACTCCAACCTTGTTCATCAGCCTCCAGAGTCCTTGCACCCTATAGTGGCATCATGGCCCTTCTCACAATGGGGTATGGACATTGTAGGTCCTATTGATCCTCCTTCAATAATGGGTTATGTCTTTCTTCTAGTCGCAATAGATTATTTCTCCAAGTGGGCTGAAGTGGTCCCCCTTAAGCAAGCTCCTGGGATCACAATGGTTAATTTTGTCTGACATCACAGAACTCAAAATCAATTGTTTCTTTGTCCTTTTTTTTTTTTTCTTTTATGAGATTTTTTAGTTTTCGAATCAAAGATGTGCAGAATCGGCCCAAACAACTGCCTATACTTATGTATTTTAATCATACCTATAAGCCTGTTGCCTTGTAGAATCTTTTTTCCTGTTTTATAACTAATTTAGGGGGCCTGGTTGCCCACTCAATTTTTTAGTTATCCACTGAATTTTTTATTAAGCCCACGAAAAAACAGTGGTGGTGACCTTGTATGTGTACACTTGATTTGGCCACCCACAGTATTGGGTGGATTACTGAAAAGTTGAGTAGCCTGATCAGCCTCCCATATGCAGCAAATAGCATAAGCATATCTTCAATTAGCTTTCCTAATCAATTATTACTGCTCCACTTCCTTCTCAGATAGCTTATGCTTTCCTCAATGCCTGAATTATTTTCTTAGTCTTGACTCACCGCTCTCTTTATGACTGTTAAAGCAATTAGTTTCCCGAGTTTGCTGAACAAATACTTACTACTGAACTTCCTTCTTAACTACCTTCTCATTTCCTTGAATTGTTTTCCGAATCTTGGTAATCCATGATCTTTTAATGGATCAGGTATGCATTCTTGTAGCTTCCTTATGAAAGGTCCGTACTTACAGATCAGAAAGCAAAAGACAATACCCTGTGCTATGTTGTTTGTATCTTGGTGAAAGGTTTTTGTGGAGTGTTGTACTACTCATGGTAACTCTTTTCTAATGTAATTATCACTCGTCTTATGAATTGAAAAGAGAATATAGAAGAGAGAGCAATGAAAGCCATTCATTTGATTGAGATTTTTTTATCAAATTATTTATAAAATGGAAGAAGATTTGTGAGATCAGCCCCAAATATTTGTACCTGCAAATAAAGATTAGTTCTTGCAAAATAGAAGGTGGCGCTCTAATACTATGGCCTGTTATAATTATCTGCTTTGATGTTGCTAATCATGCTCCTAGATATCCTCTCCAGGACTGGCATTTAATCTTTCTCCAATATTATTTCCTTTCTCCTGCAGGCTGCCAACTTTCCACTGGGATATCATATGGCTTCCCTTAGGGCCATTAAGGTTCTCTCTCTCTCTCTCTCTCTCTCACATATGTTAATACACATTGATTCGTAGCTAACTGCAAATATGACGTACACATACTCACATGTATGTGAGTCAAGTTTTAAAAAATGGCCGCCAAGATGGTTAGAACGGCCGATATACAGGAAATCACCTACCCATGATGTTATCTAAAGGAAAAATGTGGGATTTTGGAAAATGATCATCCAATTAATAATGACTGTTGTTTCTTTTATAACAGCCATTTATAATGGCCTAACAGCCTTTATAATAGGTTCCAATCTATTTCAATAAAATTATTTTGAAAAAGTAAGAGATGAATATTATTTTCAAAATAATGGAAAACATCCATTATTTCCATTATAACATCCCCTTTCAGGAAAACTAGAATAACATATTTTTACTAGATTTGACCGTTGCATTATCCATTCTCAACTTTTTTCCACTGTTTCCCTTTTTTTTCCCCATCTTTCACATGCTTTCCCTTTTTCTTGGGTAAAACCATTTTCCCTTTATAAAGCCAATACAGTCCAACAGAAATGGACCATCGATGTTTCTGTTACAAATAGTTTTTAAACCTTGATGTGAGCACCCTGTATCCCCTCCCGCCCTTCCTTTCACTCTCTAATGTGTATGGAGTGTACAAGTTTGTATTCATGTTTTTTATTACCTCTCTCTCTCTCTCTCTCTCTCTCTCTCTCTCTCTCTCTCTCTCTCTCTCTCTTTCTGTGCGTGTGTGTGTGTCTCTAATGTGAATTGAATTTCATTAAATGTATCAAAACTGATGTACAGCGAGCTTGGTGTACAACATATCCTGGGACATCTATACACTCAAAAAATAAATAGAGAGGAAATCTAGATCTGCATCCCTTTAGCCAGCTCATCTATTTGAGAGTTTCTGTCAATTGACATGCTGAAAGGCTACCTCTTTGTAGCAAGGTGCATGCTGAATTTCATCTACCTTTGAAGCAATAGGCTAAGGAGCCCAGATAGTGCCTTTGCACCAATTGATAACTATAGAAGAATCACCCTCTATTATAACTTTAGACAATTGATACCTACAACAAGGCTTTCAATTCTGTTGAATTAGCAGAACAATTGACCACAAGGACCAACATATTTGAGGATAGTAGGGCCATTTTCATCTCACACAGTTCCTCAGCAACCAGCTTGGCTGGGATCACATCGAGAGCTACATTAATATTCAGTTAACCTAACTTCTTGGTGGGGGCAACCATACACTGGATCTCAGATTCTTTTTTTATATCGTTCTTTATACTTGGAGCATGTTTTATGTAATATCTGCTATTGACAGTCCAAAGAAGTCTTTCTCACACATTCAGCAATTGAGGCACTAATCTTCAGCTGCACCAACTCCTACTGGTAGTCATTGGCCATGCCATCGATCTTAGTTTTCTCTCCTTCCAAACATGCCACATAATTGCTGCCACTGATTTTCGCCCGAGTTGCTCACCAATTTTAGATAATGGGACATGGCTGCACTATAGACAAAATGGGTGATTAACTGTGGAAGGACCAGGCATAATTTGAATGAACTTGGAATTCGGCTTCAAGTTTTGGGATGAATGGGAAAATGCAGAAAAAGGTGGCTGTTAGTTTCCTCATTTGACTGGCCACATCAGGCAAATAATTATGATGGGTAACCCTCTTCTCCTTAGCTGCCCACTTGACAAAATTCTATTACAAATCTCAATCCGAATAAAAGCTTGAGTTCCGTGTGGAAGCGGCAAGGACGAAGCTTTATAAGCACCTGACATAGACAACATAGATCTTGACTGAAAATTTTTTTGAGACCAAGACTTAACTGAGAAAACACCATTAGAGCTTAGCTTCCAAATCAGGCTATCTTCTTTACTTGGGGAGTAATGAATTGCTAAAGTACTGACTGAAGTAAGGAATATTGATTAGCCATTTCATTCAGCCTTCCATATTTTAGCCTCACATCCCAATACGTATTTCTACTATAATCGGCAACCACCTATGTGACCATTACATGAGGCTTTTAAGCTACCTTAAATATCTATGGGAATTGAATCAGTAGCGGTGTGTTCCCAATCCATATTTGAGATCAAAAGAAGGTTTTAGCACCATCACCTACAGCCAGCCAACTATATTGAACAGACAGATTCACAAAAATGAATTCCTTTCCAAATCGAGGAAAATGAGAAGGAAGATCTTCAGTTGAGGCTTCTAACAAGAATCCTGTCCTTTTCGCACTGATATTTTGTTTTTAGAGCTTTCTTCCAAAGAAATCGCCGACTTGTGCCTAATCTCCACCACCATTCAGGGAGGAGGGCTTCATTGATTGTTTGAGCTTTCGTACGCCTAGGCCACTGGCTTACAACTCATCAAGTGATATCTTTTGCTGCCATCAGCACCTTCCTAAAAGAAATTTTTAATCATTGGTTTCAACCTTTTAGTGATCCCATTTAGTGCTGGAAAGAAGGTAACCAATTGGTAAATTTGAAAGGGTCACACTCATCAGTTAAACCTTCCCCAAGAGACTGGGATCCAGCCTACCAAGCATGAAGTTTAGTTTGAAATCTTTCAATAACAGGCTCCTATCGAGAACGAGATAAGTGGGCCCTCCGAAAAAGTGTTTCAATGGAAGAGACTCCACCCTACAACCCATCCACCCAGGAAAAAAAAAACATATCTTCATTTTGGAATCTTTAGCCTCGAGACTACTTCATAATATCCTAATATCATCTGAAGGTTTGTAATCTGTAGATGAGATGCATCACAAAAGATGAGCATGTCATCTTTGCATATTGAGATGAGACATGATAGGGCCAGATTCAGCCACTGAAACCGATTCAAAAGGTTTCTCTCTGACTGAATTCAACATCAAGCTGAACAATTCAACTACTATCTATCGTGTCTTTCAAAAACAAAAAAGGAATCGACTACTATCGTCAAAAGAAAAGGGGAAAGTGGATCACCATGTTGATCTATTGGTAGTAAAGTAGCCCAAATCCATTAATCAAGATTGAAAAATGAGCAAAAGAGAGACAACCATAGATCCACTTTCTCTATCTCTTAGCGCCAATCCTTTGGTATTCAGTAAATATTCCCAACCCACCCTATCATAAACTTTCTCAATATCTACCAAAAACAAACAATACCCAGGTTCTTTTGGAGTTGTCCAGATTGGATGCATTCTTGTGCTAGTGGGGCACTATCTATGGTTTGGCAATCCTTTATGAAAGCAGATTGAGGTCCGGAGATGGTGTGATGCAAAATAGATCTTAGCCTATTAGCCAGCACTTTCAGCAATAATTTTTTCAGTTTGTTAGCAGACTAATGAGTCGACCCCAAACAATAAGGATAAGGCTTGGATCATCATTATCTTATCGCAATTATTTGGGGTCTACTAGGATAAGGCTTGGATGATGATGTTAATAGACTAATAATCCTTATATCTTGAATCGACTCAATGGCATAACTTTTTAGGAATTAAAGAGGTAAACGTAGAAGTGATGGCTTTGTTGAAAGTATAATAGGTCATTTTTAAAAATTTCCCAATAGTTTTAAAGAAGGCCAAGGGTACCTATGTGGGCTGGGAGCCTTATCTAGGCAAACAAAAAACTGCTTCTTTACTTTCCACTAAAGAGAACGGTTTCTTAATTGTGATATCTCTGTCCTTTGATTGTCTCATGAAGGGAATTCTATCACTTTGAGGTCAGCAGTCTCTTTTACTTTGTAAGTGTTTTCTCAAATCACCCTCTAACTCCATGAATTTTCATGCCTTGAATATAGTTCGATCGTCCCCTCGAATTCGTGATAGCATGTATGAATTCATGATGGCATGAACTCTTAAGTGTTTCAATTGCCTTAATCCATTTTGATCTGGATCTTTGAAACCATAAAATTTCTTCCTTTCTACGCAGATCAATGATCTCTGCTCTAAGAAATGTCCTCTACCTAGATTTCTTTTCAAAGTGTGACCTTGCTGTACCTGCTCTCTCTTGTCCAACTCTTCTGTCTGTTTCGAAACATTAGTCACCTTCTGAGGACTGCTCCCGTAGGTTTGTTTACTCCAATCTCTCAAGTTAGCCTAAACTATATGTAGCTTTTTTGGAAAAATAAAGCCTTGCCACCCATGCACCGCAGTATTTTCCCACACCTGTATAACCATCTCCATCACTGCTTTGTCCTCCATCCAAGCTAATTCAAAATGAAATAAGCGGTGGCCATGCTGAGGTCCCTTAGGGCCAACTAGATTAGGCACATGATCTGAGGCTTTCTTGGGCATAGCATAGGTTGAAGCTAGAACCTATCAATTCTCAACATTTAACGACTACCAGCAGAATTTTTAGACCAAGTAGAGGTTGTGCTAGAGATTGGAATGTGGTACATGGCTCTACATCATCATCATCACCATCACCATCCAAGCTTTATCCCAACTATTTGGGGTCGGCTACACGAATGCAATTCGCCATTCCACTCTTTCAAGTGCACGGCTCAGTATCATCATCATCAGCAACCAAGCCTTATCCCCATAATTTGGGGTCGGCTAAGTTTCATGGCTCTGTATGAAGTCATTAATTTCTGCATATCATGAGATAATTTATGCATCGGATGAGATTCATGCGGCCTCCCTCTCTCTCTCTCTCTCTCTCTCTCTCTGCCCCCCCGAACCCCCCAACACACGCATTTTTGTGCATGAGAATGATTCTATGTTTGGGAATGCAGTAGTGCAGGAATCTGCTTTTACGTCGACCGCCTGCTTGAAGAATCTTTAGAAGAAGTAAAGAAGCTCCGTGCTGCCATGTACTCCTACAAGAGGACCTACTAAAAGAAGATGAGTGTGCGGACTATGATACAACACAAAATGTTTTTTAAACACATGGAAGCAATTTTGGCACTTCAGAATTGTTCATTTCAATCCTTTTCGTGGGCAGTGCAGGATTTGTGTTCTGGGATTCTTGAAGTGTGAAGATGGTGGAAGTATTTTTTAGTCTCTCCTTTCACTAAGTTTTTCTGATTTGATTTTTTGGCATTCTTGAAATGTAAAAAATGCAGAAGTATTGTTAGTT
The DNA here is from genome assembly GCF_054954075.1 of Amborella trichopoda. Lineage (NCBI taxonomy): Eukaryota > Viridiplantae > Streptophyta > Magnoliopsida > Amborellales > Amborellaceae > Amborella > Amborella trichopoda. Next base: position 10,190,774 of record NC_142340.1, on the reverse strand, counting down.
TTTCCGTTCATGTAATCTTTGTTCTGTGTTCTTTGTTTCTTCACTCTTAGGTGAGGGAAGGTGTGTTTAGGGTTTTGAATCTTATTATAAGAGGTTTTAGGTATGTATCATTTGTTACAACTGCACCAGGACGTTACAAGGGCGATTTTTGTCATGTTTAAGTTGCAAGAAATATGCTTTTTTACTCTTTTTTTTTGGGTGCCCAAGGTGGACTGGTGGAGTTGTATTTACCTCCCAAATTTCGGATCAAATGGATGTATAGACTCATTTATATTTAAAAATGACTTTTAACTATAATTCATTCTTGTATTCTTTGAAAAGAGTATTTCTGCTGTTTTAAAATCCCTCCTAAATCAAATTCAAGTTGAAGTTCTTTTTTTTAATGGTTGAATTTTGGAAGCAATTTAAATTACAAATGTACAATTTCTTGAATTTTTCAAGCAAGTTATTGTTGCTGCAATTTTAGATTGGGAAAATATCTGCGGATTTTAGGTTTCATTTTTTCGTAGCGACCCAAGGTTTCAAAACCTAGTCAACAAAAAAAAGTTTTAATACTTATTTTGCCACATAGACTTTCTATCAATTATAGCCCCTAGCCTTTGGATCAACTTTATTTTTTTAGCCTAAACAAATTTTAAAAAAAAATCTCTCACACAATCAAGAGAGAGGGATTTAGGTAAGAACGGGGAGAGAGAGAGAGAGAGAGTTTTGGGGAAATACAAAGAGGGAGCAGTTTTGGAGATTCACCGGGAGAGGGCGGGGGTTAGCAACAAATATTTTTTAAAATTTATTTGAGCTAAAATAAATGGGTGTAAATGAGTAAAGTTGGTTGATATAATTGATAGAATCTGCCTTGAGATAAGTTTTGAAGTTTTGGCTATACGGAGAAATGAAACTTAAAAATTATATATAAAAATATATTTTTTTTTAAATTTATAAAGGTATTTGTATGAAAAAAAAAAAATGTAAAAAATTCTAAATTTACCATGAGAGTGAACAAATAGGCGCACACAAACTGGAAAAGTTTTTATTAGCTAACAGCATATCATCGAAATTCAGTCTTGATAATTTTGGTGACCAGCTTGTATGGATACTATTTGCCTCTTATTATTTTTACAAATACGTTTGACCTAAAATTTCGGAGACATGTTAAAAAGTTCAAAAAAATATTATACAAAAATAAATTGATCAAAATATATATTCGCTGACATGGGAGGTTTTGATCATTTTAAATTCGACTTATACTTTTGATACTTTATTTTAATGCGCCTTGGTAGATACACATGCATTGGATTTATATTAGAGCATTATCCCAACTATTCGGGTTGGCTATCTTTAAATTTATATAGAAAAATTTTAAATTCAAAAACTAAAATTCAAGAAAAATTTAACTTCAAAACCAAGCCATAATGAGCTAGTAGGATCATGAAATTTATTCAATTTTTTTTTCTTCATTATTTTTTTGACAAGCGCATGAAACTTTTATTCAAAAATCAATGAGACTGTTACAACGAAAAAGAAGAAACAACGAAATCATTCGATAAGGCCGAAATAACCAATTCATCCGCATCATTAACTTCCCTATAAATATGGTTAAAAGATACCGATTGATTTTTGCAAAGATCATCACCTACAAGCAATTTTTCTCGGAGCACCAATTGATAACGTTCAAAGAGTCTCCTTCCACCTCCCACCCACCCCCTTAAATATCCAAGATTCCCATATGAGCTACCATCAAATTTTAATCTAACACAACCGCCCCTTGAAATGTCCAGGATTCCATACAAGCAACCATCAGATTTTAATTTAACAACCAGGCGGGATCCAACTTCTATTATCCAACTTCTATGGATGATAATTTGTTGCTCTCTTAGAAGCACCAAAGAAAAAAGATTGAGAACAACATCTTTCTTAAGAATACCTGCCCCTTCTTCAGTAATAGACAGCCATTGCCAAACATTTTGAATAATATTATCCTTTACATATGCAGCCTCCAAACATTTGCCATCAAAGATCCTCCTATTCCTTCCAACCACACCTCTTACGCATCTACTTTGGAATAAGTGGAATTGACAATTGATCTATAATATGTATGTGTTGTCCAGGGAGAGGTAAAGAGACACCAATAAGCCTAAGTGCCCATCTCCACAATGATAATGTGAAATTACATTGGAGGAATAAATAATCACCATTCTCTTCATTCTCTTTGCAAAGAATACAACAATTCACAATAAGTTTACCCCTCTTTTTCAAGTTATCCAACGTCAACACTCTATTATGTGATAATGTCCACAAAAAAAATTTGTATCTTAAGTGGAATTTTCCATTTCCATATAGTTCTTAACCTTTGCTGCTCCCCCCTTACTCTATCATAATATAACAAAAGATAATCTTATACAAGAAATGGGCTCCGAGAGCACCCCTTTCAGCCTCAAAGAGCGCAATTTAGAGATAATCTTATACAAGCTTGTAAGAAGATTAACCGGCCTTAAATCATAAATACTTGAAGTAGAATCCTTTTTAGGGATTAAGGCAATGAAAGTTGAATTGATACTCTTATTAATAACCCCTTGCTCAAAAAATTCAAGCACCAGCTCATATACAGCATCTTGAACAATCTCCCCAAATTTATGGAAGAATAATAATTGGAAGCGATCAGGCCCCGACTCCTTGTCACTAGCCAACGAAAAAACGGCCTTCTTTACTTCAGATAAATAAACTAGTGCTTCTAACGCCTGTGACCTAATATCTGACAAAGACTTAAAAGGGTACCCCATGAAAGGAGACTCCCGAGATACACTCACTCTTGAAAGCCCTTTCAAAGTGTTTTACAAATTCATTTTATACAATCTTTTGGACAAATACTGGAATGCTTTAGACTAAGCTGGTAAAAAGCAATGTTATTTGAAGGAGTAAAGGACATGAAGAATGAGTGGGAATAGTGGTTTTTGAAGGGAAAGCAATGTTATTTGAAGGAGTAAAGGACATGAAGAATGAGTGGGAATAGTGGTTTTTGAAGGGTATTATTTGAAGGAGTAAAGGACATGAAGAATGAGTGGGAATAGTGGTTTTTGAAGGGTTTTTGGATGGAGGAAGGTGAGGAAGACGACAGTGGGACCAGGAGAAAGGGTGATGCAGTATCTCTTTCTCTTGATCGTGGGGAGGCTGCTGAGGCGATTAAGTGGGTAGGTTGTCCAGTGGTAGGTTCGTTCTTCTCCCCCGTCCAATGATTTTTTTGGGCTAGGTGATTGGGCTAGACGTACTTGGGGTCTCCCGCTATACTCCAGGGGTGAAATGGATGGGTAATAATAGACACTTCTTTTGTTTACGTTCACTTTTAGATGTTGAGAATGCCTTGAGTGTGCAAGTGGTTAGGGTTCGGGGTAAATTGTTGTTTTTGGGGAAGTGGAAGAGTTCTGATCATATATCTTTAGTTCAAAAAAATGCCTCTTTGAAATCTGGGGAGTCCCAAAATTAAAATGGATTATATCAAAAGTAATTAGTCTCATTTGTACAATCCCTTTTAATTGTGTTCTTTTTTTATACACATGTTGAGCTCAAATTCCGGATACCTACACTTCTCACTTACAATGCGTCTGTAAAATAAAATAATAATAATTTGTACATATGTTTTAATACACCAAAATTTGGTATAGATGTTTTAATAATTTTATTTTTATTTTAATTATTTTTTATATTTTTTAACATATGTGGGTCTATGAGAATTATAATATACAAAATTTAAGTTCAATCAGATGTATAAAGAAAACAGATAAAATTCATATGTCAGATGTGTCCTTAAAAAACGGTACATATACACAAGATATAAAATTTACTTGTGGTTTGTATAAGGTTGTGTTTATACGTGAAAATTCCGACGGAGGAAATATTACATCCACTGCATGAAAACTCGTTGATAAGTAGGTAGATGATAAGGGTTTCATTGAATTGTAATCTGGTCAAGGGACCGATCATCAGACTGCTCTCGTACGTATTACCGGCAATGCCGAGTTGAGAGGCGAGGAAACTGAGAATCTGCTAGAAAGTTTTAAAAGGAGTTCTCCGTTATAAGAGGAGGTTTAGAAAAGCTTTTGGAAATAGACCGGAAATAAAGTGAGAATAAGGAAAGAACGCTGAACTCAAGTCAGGCCTCCAGTCACGTCACTCGGAGTCGATGGTCGGATCATAATCATGTTTGGTGTGCCAACTTTTTTCAGTCTTTCGAAGTCCATTGAATAGGAGTGATCGACATTAGGGGAATTAAGGCACGAGGGTATTCGGATTATTAGGATTTAAAGCTATTGGGCTTAGGGTTAGATTTTTCAGGATCCAAGGTGGAGTGTCGAGTGCGGGAGCGTTTCGGCCAAGGTTCGAAGTCTCTAGAGCCTTTAAAATTGAAGTCAAGGAATCCAGAAAAGCGACCCCTCAACAGTGTTGCAAGGTTTCAAGTTAATTTGAGCCATCGATTTGCAACGCCACTGGTGGCAATGCCAACATTGGCACTAACAACGTCACCATTTTAACGTCATTAATCATTTTGAAGTCACGTCAACAATGCCGTAACTATTGATGAATTATTACAACATGGGTAACATGCTTCCTCTCATCAATGTAAACGCTATTCCCCGTGAACAACTTAAGATTAGGGTCATTGATAGGCAGCGATACCACTACCAACGCCAACGTTGCTACTACCAATTCCGCACCACCATTCTTATGCACTTGTTGCTTTGGCGAATGAGGGCGTTAGCACTGCCAACACCACCCTTAATCATTGGTCCTTGGTATTTAATGGAAACATTGCTGACTTTTTTTTTAGCGTTGCGACCCCTAATTTGGGCATTGGCACCAGCAACGCCAGGTCTAATCATCCACTTTCAATAATCGGTAGTTGCCCCATTTAATGAAACCATTATGCAATACGTGTCGGGCTGGTCTGATAGCCGGCATAGCACCACCAATGCCTAAATGAGCGCTACCAGCGTTACATCCATGTGAGGCTTTGGGTTTTGGGCTTTGTTTTTCGATGGGTCTAGGCCAATTATTTTGATACACTGTTGCTAATGGGCATTGCCGCACCGACACGGGGGTTGGTGCGCCAACACCGGTGCAATTATAGTGTTCCCGATTTGATTTCAGGCCAGTCTTCCCAACAATGATTTGTTTATACCAATGGTTTAAAAACCGGATCGGTGATCCGGATCGGGCTTTTTAAAAACCGATCCGGATCGGCGAATCGGCGATCCGGATCGGAATCGGGTGAATCGGTCAGAATAAAGTTTCAAAAAAATCCGAAAAAATTATTAAAATTCATTATAAATATTGGTTTTTAGGAATTCAATAAAAAATGAGGGTACTCCATTAAGAATTTTCATGTTTTTGAATGAATATGCGAATATTGATATGTTCTTTCCCTGCATGAACCGCCATTCAGCATTTAATTTACAGTATTTCGTGCTCATCCCTACACTGTTGCTGTTGGGACTCGATATGTGAATAATATGGCTGGGATAGGGTGGCTTCAGAATCATCATCTCTCTCGTTTTCTCTTTGAATAATATGGATTAAAAAAAAAAAAAAAACAAATTTTCAAAAAAATCGATCATGGATTAAAAAAAAAATCACAAATTTTCAAAAAATTCTATCATGGATTACAAAAAAAAATTTGATCATGGATTAAACAAAAAAAATCACAAATTTTCAAAAAATTCAATCATGGATTACATAAAATTCGATCATGGATTACATAAAATTCGATCATGGATTACATAAAATTCGATCATGGATTACATAAAATTCGATCATGGATTACAAAAAAAAACAAACAAAAAAAACAAAAAATTCAATCGTGGATTACAAAAAAAGAAAAAAATAGTTCGATCATGGATTACAAAAAATTCAATCATGGATTACAAAAAACTCTATCATGGGTTACAAAAAAAGCAAAAAACAAAAAATTCAATCATGGATTAAAAAAAAACAAACAAACATTTCGATCATGGATTACAAAAAAAAAACAAACATTTCGATCATATATTACAAAACATTCGATCATGGATTACAAAAAATTCTATCATGGGTTACAAAAAAAGAAAAAAAAACAAAAAAATCGATCATGGATTACAAGAAAAGAAAACAAACATTTCGATCATGGATTACAAAAAATTCTATTATGGGTTACAAAAAACCAAAAAATTCGATCATGGATTACATAAAATTCGATCATGGATTACAAAAAAAAACAAACAAAAAAAACAAAAAATTCAATCGTGGATTACAAAAAAAGAAAAAAATAGTTCGATCATGGATTACAAAAAATTCAATCATGGATTACAAAAAACTCTATCATGGGTTACAAAAAAAGCAAAAAACAAAAAATTCAATCATGGATTAAAAAAAAACAAACAAACATTTCGATCATGGATTACAAAAAAAAAACAAACATTTCGATCATATATTACAAAACATTCGATCATGGATTACAAAAAATTCTATCATGGGTTACAAAAAAAGAAAAAAAAACAAAAAAATCGATCATGGATTACAAGAAAAGAAAACAAACATTTCGATCATGGATTACAAAAAATTATATTATGGGTTACAAAAAACCAAAAAATTCGATCATGGATTACATAAAATTCGATCATGGATTACAAAAAAAAACAAACAAAAAAAACAAAAAATTCAATCGTGGATTACAAAAAAAGAAAAAAATAGTTCGATCATGGATTACAAAAAATTCAATCATGGATTACAAAAAACTCTATCATGGGTTACAAAAAAAGCAAAAAACAAAAAATTCAATCATGGATTAAAAAAAAACAAACAAACATTTCGATCATGGATTACAAAAAAAAAACAAACATTTCGATCATATATTACAAAACATTCGATCATGGATTACAAAAAATTCTATCATGGGTTACAAAAAAAGAAAAAAAAACAAAAAAATCGATCATGGATTACAAGAAAAGAAAACAAACATTTCGATCATGGATTACAAAAAATTCTATTATGGGTTACAAAAAACCAAAAAATTCGATCATGGATTACATAAAATTCGATCATGGATTACAAAAAAAAACAAACAAAAAAAACAAAAAATTCAATCGTGGATTACAAAAAAAGAAAAAAATAGTTCGATCATGGATTACAAAAAATTCAATCATGGATTACAAAAAACTCTATCATGGGTTACAAAAAAAGCAAAAAACAAAAAATTCAATCATGGATTAAAAAAAAACAAACAAACATTTCGATCATGGATTACAAAAAAAAAACAAACATTTCGATCATATATTACAAAACATTCGATCATGGATTACAAAAAATTCTATCATGGGTTACAAAAAAAGAAAAAAAAACAAAAAAATCGATCATGGATTACAAGAAAAGAAAACAAACATTTCGATCATGGATTACAAAAAATTCTATTATGGGTTACAAAAAACCAAAAAATTCGATCATGGATTACATAAAATTCGATCATGGATTACAAAAAAAAACAAACAAAAAAAACAAAAAATTCAATCGTGGATTACAAAAAAAGAAAAAAATAGTTCGATCATGGATTACAAAAAATTCAATCATGGATTACAAAAAACTCTATCATGGGTTACAAAAAAAGCAAAAAACAAAAAATTCAATCATGGATTAAAAAAAAACAAACAAACATTTCGATCATGGATTACAAAAAAAAAACAAACATTTCGATCATATATTACAAAACATTCGATCATGGATTACAAAAAATTCTATCATGGGTTACAAAAAAAGAAAAAAAAACAAAAAAATCGATCATGGATTACAAGAAAAGAAAACAAACATTTCGATCATGGATTACAAAAAATTCTATTATGGGTTACAAAAAACCAAAAAATTCGATCATGGATTACAAAAAAATCTATCATGGATTACAAAAAAAAAAAAAAAAAAAAAAAAAAAAAAAAAAAAAAAAAAAAAAAAAAAAAAAAAAAAAAAAAAAAAAACCGTACGGAATCGGCGATTCACTGTTCGGACTCGCCGATTCCGTACAGTGAATCGGCGATTCACTGTACAGAATCGTCCTGTTCTCTCTAGAACCGGACGATTTCCGATTTTTGGGCGATCCGGTTCCTTTTTCACTATTTCCGAGTCGAACCGGGCGAGTCCGGTTCGACTCGGCGTTTTTTAAAACGCTGGTTTATACTGTTAATGACAGCAGGTCTTAGTGTCCCTGGTCCTGACTTGACTTTGGTGTTTGGGGGGTACCCCTTTTCCTCCACCATTGCTGTTCACGGCGTGGGCGTTGGTAGTCCTGACTCCCTGGTTCTCGACCATCTCCGGCTGGCCCTAGCGCAACATTAGTGTCTCTGGTTTTTTAGCATTGGTGGTACTCACTCGGGCATTCGTCTCCTGCTGTCGGCGAGTACAACGTTATTTTTTTTAACAAATTTCTACTTCTAAACTATGTATCGTATTTAAGCAATTCTTAAGCCATTGAAAAGCTTGTAACCTCTACTTTCATTTAAAATCTCTTTTGGGTATAAAAGACTGATTCTTGAAGGGTCTGTAAGGCTTGAGCTTCAGAGTGCCAGCTTTGAAGGTTATGGGTGTGAGAATCGTATACGGATTGATCAAAGTCTGATGATCCTAAGACCTATGGTTATGGTTATGAGATGACTTCAAGGTTTTTTAGTTTCTGGGTCTTCGGTTTCCTGGAATTTCTTAAGATAGGGATGGGGTGTCTACTGGTTGAGGCTTTAAACAATCATAGTAAGGCGTACCTCTAAATAATATCGAAAGGTGATTTTTCAATTGTAAAAATCTTTGTGATGGTTTAAAAATTTATTTTAATCTCTAATCAAGAAATTTAAAGCTTAAAAAAAAGTGTAAATCGAATAGACCTATGAACACTTTAAATTATTGAAAATTAATGGCCAAGATAATGCCTTACAAGATGCACTATTTCCCTGCAATCCATTTTTTTCACATCTATACATCTCGAGATGATCAATTTGAGAGTTTCTTTTATATCAAGATAACCTTTTCTAGTAAATTTTTGTGGTGCATATTAATTTGATTGTTTAGGGCGTCAACCTTATTTATTTCAAAATATAACGAGATTTTTTAAACATCGAGAGGGATATTTACCAAGGATACGGTTTCTATACGGCCAGTCCGCATATTGTAGAACTGTGAGCTTGGCAATAAATATAATTCCATCTTAATTTTTAGAAAATATATAATCTTTAATATGAAGAACATGAATATGAAAAATAAAAAATAATAATAATAATTATATTAAAAGAATATTTGAATTATTAGTTACTCTTGTTTTTAGATTAACCACCTATTTGCATCATCCATCTTTAAGATGAATGCTTTATGCATGTTGTAGGAATGCGGTCCAGCCCGCATGAGGCAATTTTCCTTTACCCAAAATTTCATTCACCTTTAATCATTGACGGACGGTGAGATGGGAGTCTATCTACTGGATACACTACACAGCTCGTGAACATAAATACCGAACCCTAACCACCGATTTGTCTTTTGTCTTGTTCTCTGTGTGCTAAAATAGGGTTAGGGTTTTGAGGTGAGGTTGCAGCGATGGTGGACAAGACCAAGGCAAGAAGGGTGGACATTGTCACTCGTGAATATACGATTAACCTCCATAAACGCCTTCATGGCTGGTAAAAACACAGATTGATTCTCTCTTCCTTCTTGGTTCTTCTCCTTCCTGAAAAAAAAGTAGAAAATGGAAACCTAATTTCTTGTTTTAAATCTAGCATTTTCTGAAAGTGTTTCTGCAACTGTAATTGTAGGTGCTAAAGGGTCTACCTAAAAATGTGCTCTGTACTATGTTCTTTTACAGGTTTATTGTGTTATGTTACGGTAAGTTTTAGTGGATATTGGTTTTGCGCATTTTGAATGATCCAGAAGGCCCACAATGGTCAGTTGACTCAGTTCAAAATATGGCTCAATTGTAAATTTGTTTGCTATTGTCTCTTGGTCTTTGGGACAAATGATAGACTTGCCAACGAACCTGAAACCATTTGAGAAATATGGTTTTATTCCTGTTACTTATAGTGTATTGTGAGATTTGATGATGATATTTCTTTTTAGGACTCACTTTTATTCTAAAACTGATTTTTCTAGTGCATAAGTATTATATATTATTGCTTGCTAAAAGGACGAATGGTAAGACTACCAAAATCGATTTGCTCATTTTCTCGGATTGATTCAAGCCAGTTTTGAGCTTTTGTGGTGATATTCTATTTGCTGTCCTTTCTGTTCTATAATTGAATTAGTGCATTATTCTATATTCCTTCTTGCTAACCTAGTCCCATTGATCCTTGGGTGCTTTCTCCTTTTCTCCTATTACTCCATTTTTTTTTTCTGGCTTTCTGTGCTGTAATTTGCTGGTCGTGTCAAATTTACCTTGACTTACACCTTATCGATATTGCATAGATTTTTAACAAATAATTTAATAACTTCCCCATATTTTACATTTTATGCGGTTTAATGAATTAAAGCAAGTTCACGTCAAACTGCCTTCTTCTTCTATTTAGGACTTTTTCAATTTCTGTTTGTTGCATTGCGATTTGATGGTTGAAGTCACCTGTGTAAATCTGTGGTATTAATTATATTTCTAGGTTTTTGTAAATTACTGAATTACTTGAAATACATTGATATATATACTGTTTCTTTCATATTTGGCGCCTATTTAGGAATTTATTTTTCGTGATTTATGATGGTCTTGAAATATGGTCAGAATAGCAAATTAAGCAACACTTTAGAAAAATTAAGCAACATTTTTAGTTAAATTGGCAAATTAGCAAAATACTGACAACTATCATGTCAATCAGTTTTTCAAAATAACTCAATACTTCTATTAGGTTTTCTGTCAAATACATAGTAGTGGTGGGACGTACAATTGACTGATCAAGAGATTTAGGTTTTCACCTTTGAGTCATTGATCACTAAATTGTATGGATACAATAGGATAAAGTGGCATAATGACAATCAATTTGTAACAATCACAGTGTGTTAATAGTGCTTGTTATACAATATTACAACTAGTATTATGATGCATGATAAAACCACATGGGGAACTGTATCATGATACAGGTAACATACTCATACCTTCCATTAGGCCCCCTATAACAACAGCCGTCCGTGGTCAACAATGAATGGCTAATCTGAACTGCTCGCCTGCCCAAGTTTGTCAATATCCACTTCAGCTGAAGAATAGTTGAAGTCAGCCATCGTTGTTTATAGTGGAGATCTGATGCTACATGTTGCATACAAACCATATGCTACATGTGTTTTTTATTGGACTTGGGTCATGGACCTTGCAGGGCCTGAGTCTGAGTCAGCAGGTTAAACTTATAGGAGTCCAGAAAATAACATAGAAATGTCGGGAAGCGGTAGACTTGACCAGTTTCCGAGGCTTTTCACTTGGACCCAGCGCCCTACCTACATCTATCTGGAAAGCATCTGAATACTATACGCCTTTCGATAATACAATTTTTTTAAATAGTTCTTAGAACATCACACTTTCACTTGTTTAGTGTTGTAGAATTCGAAAATAACTATTTGAGCAATGCATTTTTCTTTAACCATGTTGTATTCTCTTAATCATCTGTGGATGTTTTGTTCAAAATGAGCTTTTATAGATAAAACAACTTAAAAGTTTTATATATGTCATCCATTTGTCAAACATAAGATAAAAAGAAAACTGCTTCTTGGTCCCTAAAAACATTCAAATTATATACAAAAAAGTTCATATAACATAACCATATTTTTAACCTTTTTTGGCATTATTATTATTATTGTTATGTACGCCAAGTTACGCACAACATGGGGTTAACTTGGGCAAGACCGAGTTACTCGCCCAAGTCAGAGTGAACTCAGGCGAGTCCCATACTACTAGTGTATAGTATGTACGATATCTCTGGGGTGAAGTGAAGGTTGCTGTATGTTCACATATGTGCAATACTTGAAGTCATGATCTGAAAGTGATTCATTTGATGGATATATGTTGCTAAGCATGGATGGGGGTTGATCATTTTCCTAAGTTGCATTCTGATGTCAAGGTCATGAAACACATGCATGGAATGTTATCAACCATCTGAATAAAATAAGCTTGACCGCTTAGGCATTACATATAGTAGGCAGGGCATCGATTTATTGAACTCAGATAAACCATTTAGGGGAAGTATATCATTTGTTTCTGGTGTATGTTACACATCTACGGCATCCTTATCTTTCTCAATGGTAGCCAGTGTAGATCAAGCGTGGTTTTTGTTGTTTTAAGGTTCAATCGTGGGTGGTTAATCTCCACCCTCCATGATTGAAAATATATGATCAATTATCTGACTTTGTACCATATTCCATACTCAGGTCTTGTGGTCTGGCTTCTCCCATCTTTTCCCTGAAACTGTATTACTCTTGTTATCAGTTCCATTCAACCATGATGTTTGCAAGAGTTATATACCTTGTATTTTGTAATATACCTTCTTTGCTTTGGTATTCTTAAAAAGAAATCAAGGAAAAAAGAAAAGAAGAATCCTTTCTTTGTGTAGAAATACATTGCACTTCTTTTATCATCACAACATTATGTCCATTCCACAGCGAATGCAAGACTGATGATATAAGTATATAATTTGATTTTGGATTAGGTGGAATGTGCATCTCTTTATTTGCCTGTCATGTTTTCTGCTAGTGCTATTTGTGTTATTTATCCCCGTACCCATTATACTATGTAAACCAACCACCTTTAGTTGTGCCATTTAACATTCTAGTGTGAGAAACTGATATGGGTGTGGCCTTATGAAATGGAAACAGCACCTTCAAGAAGATGGCTCCGAAGGCCATCAAAGAGATCAGGAAGTTCACCCAGAAGGCAATGGGCACCACCGATGTGAGGGTGGATGTGAAGTTGAACAAGCACGTATGGAGCCGGGGGATTAGGGGTGTTCCAAGAAGGGTGCGCTTGCGCATAGCTCGCAAGCGCAATGACGAGGAGGATGCCAAGGAGGAGATCTACTCTCTTGTCACTGTTGCTGAGGTGCCGCCTGAGGGCTTGAGAGGCCTTGGCACCAAGGTGATCAATGAAGAGGACTAAGGCTTTTTCTCTGTTTGCCACCACCAAGTCAATTCCCTTATCTGAATTGGCGACAAGTTTTGGTTTTACGTTTCTGTTTCGACTCCCCTTGAGATTTTTCTTTATCATCTTTCTTTTATTTTGGTTTCTCGCATCGGGTTTCCTGAGGAACATCTCATCACTATCGATTAGTAGTTTCTTTGTTCGCTGTTTTGTAGCCCAGCCTGATTGTGGCCTCTCTTTCTAGGAAGTGTTCCATGCTACTTTCTGTAATCTGTACTTGTGTGCTGGTCAGGATTGATTATCTACTCCATAGAATGAGTTGTATGGAGATTGCACATTTGAGGACCCGCTCTTGAATTGAAATTGAATGGAAACGATAAGGCTATTTACCTTTGATGTCACGATTACTCCTAACATATGTGAAATCTGACAGTTTGGGATTTGTTACAGGAAAATGATTATGTAAAGTTACAACCTTAAAATGTAAAATGTAAAATTAAGGATGCATCTCAAAAGCCCATTGAAAAAAGTGTTTTAATGTTGAAAAACTGTATAATTGATATCCAGTCCCTTATATAGTGTATCTTGTAATATTGCAACGCATTATCTAGGCCGTCCATTTTCAAGATTTACATATGTTTATAGATTTATTTGATTGCAACTTTGGAATTTGAAATTTTATAATTAGAGATAAAAAAATATTTTCAGATGGTCTTAAGAATTTTTGATGTCAAAATTAAAATTTGCAGGTGCACCTTAATTAGATTGTCTAAGATTGCAACATTATAGAAACCAGATCCTTTGTTACAAGGTTTTATTTTTTAGGTAGTTAATGACCTTGTTGCAGCGGTAAATGACCTTATTGTATTTTCTTTTTTTCTTTTCTATTCTTTTGTTTTTTTTCTTACAAATATAACAAGTGTTATAAAAAGTGTAAAGCATCCATTTTAAGGTGTTCCATCTATAAATAAGGAAACTAACGGTCCAAATGGTTTTTTACTAGAATTATTATTTTTTAGTTTTAAAATTTTGCTTATTTTTTCATATTCTTGATTTCTAGGTTAGAGATTATGTCCTTAAAAATTAAGTAAAAAAATCCATCTGAAAAAATAAATTTATTAATACGCCTGCATTTCTATGTATGCGGGCATGGCCACATAAAAATCGGATCCTTTCCATAAGGGTGGGGTTTGTATAGAGCCGAGGCTCTAAACAATCAAAGTGGAGTACACCTTCAAATAGTATCGAGAAATGTGGTTTCAATATTGAAAATTGTTCTAATTGCCTTCAAATATGTTTTCATCTCTAATTATAAAATTTAAAGCTTAAAAAATAATATAGATCGAACAGATTTATGAAAACTTGAAAATCTTGAAAATTGACGACCCAAAAATGCATTACATGATTCACTATGTAATAAACTTGAAATCCATTGTTTTTCATGTCCAAGCATCAATAGTGTAGATCGACCATATCTATGAAAACTTGAAAATTGATGGTCCAAAAATGCATTGCAAGATTCACTATTTACAAAACTTGAAATCTATTTTTTCTCACGTCCATGCATCATGATATTGAGATGATCAATTTGAGGATATTTGGGCATCAAAACAACCCCTTTTAATGAAGTATTTGAGGTGCGTTCTAATTTGAATGTTTGGAGCCCCAGTTTTATATAAACTTTTTTTACATATATATTATAGGGCCTTATGACTTTGTGTAAAAAAGGGCTAATTAGTGCTTAGGAATTGTTGTTTTGGATTGGGAATTGGTCTCGACTGACTTGGTTCCTTGTCACAATTGGAGTTGGTCAAGTTCCCTTGGAATCCTCCGGTTCTATAGGAACCTGTCCATCAAGGAACTTGGCCATCTAGTTTGGGTGGATTTCTTAGTTCCCACATTATATTTTTTGTTGTTTCATTTTTTTATAATTTTTAGCCAAGCTCTGTCGAATTCATCGATTTGTTAGATTTATCTATCCAGATTGGATTTCTAGATGGCCACCTCAACGAGTTGATTGGGTGTTTTTTATTAAAATGGAAAAGCATATGATGAGACTACTTATCGGTACAAAGTGGTGAGTTAATTTTGACTATTGGATGTTAAAATTTGGTAGTTGCATTTAGTAGAATTTTCTTGAATTTTGTGATTGCATTTATTCCATTGAATTGAATTTTAATTCTGACTTTATATCAAAAGTTAAGAGCCCCTTGTACAAAATTTAGTTGATTTCATTGTAACTTTGATATCAAACATTTTTGTAAGGATGGTGACCTGGGCACCTGATCAAAATCTTGACGACCGTGATGCATTTAGAAAAAGAATAGTGTTCTCAACCAGCGGGTGCAAGAGCATGTTGCACCCTGACTCTTCAACGTCCATCTTAACCGTGATCCGAGCAAGCGGGAGGAAGAGCCTGTTGCACCAACTTACTCTTCAACATCCATCATCATAGAGATGGATGTTGTGTAAAGTGCACGGGGTGGTCCAATCAAATATGAACGATGCTGAAAATACTTTTTAAAAAAAGGGCACGGTTTAAAGTTCAATACATTTTTTTTTTCATATTCATTATCATCTTTTTTCATATTTATGATCAGCTTGGCTTAGATGACGAATTCCTAAAATTCCGGCTCAAAAATCCATCTTTAAGGTGAATTTTAGAGGAGGTCCAAATATATCCATATGACTCGTGAAAACCTCGTCATTTAGAATTGTTGCAATAATTGATACACCAATGAATGCAAATGAAAAGTTGAGACTCGTAAATGAAACTAAAAGGGGTTAATGCAAAATATTTTAAAAA
Source organism: Amborella trichopoda (assembly GCF_054954075.1). NCBI lineage: Eukaryota > Viridiplantae > Streptophyta > Magnoliopsida > Amborellales > Amborellaceae > Amborella > Amborella trichopoda. The sequence goes on along the minus strand of NC_142340.1, from coordinate 10,174,878 downwards.
CTTTATTGGAGGACTAATGTATTTAACTCACACAAGACCTAACATAATGTTTGCTGTAAGTCTTGTCTCAAGGTTTATGAACAATCTGATTAAGCATCATATAGGGCTAGCTAAAAAGATATTGTGTTATATTTGTAGAACATCAAGCTATGGATTTTTATTCATGTTTGTAATTTTGAATTAATTGGCTATAGTGGCAAATATTGGGCAGGTTTTTTAGATGACCGGAAGCTTGCTTTTTTTTCAATCCCGGCTATAGAACTATTTAATACTCATCAAGGTAAATGGTCCCATTATATATTTTCTCTTTTTGAAATTTGAACTTAAACCGATATATAAGAAAGACAATAAAATTAAAATATAATACACATTCTTAATAAATAGGACTTGATCTTACAATATAAAATATACATGTTAATTTTGATCATAACATAGGATTTTTTTATAAATTTCTGTAAGGGATCCAAAAAAGTGAACAAGCTACACAACTTCAACATCACCTTCTTCATGAAGAGAGAGAGAGAGAGAGAGAGTTCCTGATCGGCGCAAAACTCTTGGACGCCATGCAGAAGAGTAGTTGTAAGCCAGAAATGCTAGTGTCAAAAACAATTTCTGAAATATTAGGATCAAAAAAGTTATTCGATGGACCGCGTTTGTGAGAATTTTCATGAGTGATGGTGATTTTAATTCATTGTGACTGTTGATTCATCAGTTATATTAACAGCTATAATCAATGAATACAAAATAATTATTTGATATCACACATTTTTTTAACTTGTTTTCTCTTTACCTAAGAAAAGCAAATTTGATGCTTTCACAAATCACTGTTTTAATACATTGATTAGGTGTGACAAGTGTTCAATCATCTGTTTTAAAGATTTCGAAAGAGGAAAAAATTATGCACATTGATTGTAAACAATAGGGGCCAAAAATTGTATTGAGATACATAATGACACGACTGAAAGCAGGAAATCTCTCATCTTCAATTTGCTTGCAACTCATCGAATTGATTTTTCTTTGCCCGAGTTTCACCCTCACCCAATATTTTCGACAACCGGTTCCCATCAGTTATTTTAATTTTTTTAATTTTGTGATGAAAATAAAAAAAACTAACCAGTGGACTTGGAACAAGTGGGTGAACGGGGGTACCCCCTTTGACCGACCAGTCTTTTAAAATACTAATGGCTGCGCTTTATATTAGGTTGTAATCATTGTTAGAAAAAATTGGGCGATCTAACTGCTGACCATCTGATTAAGTCGAAACTGACCATTGATCGGTTTCGGTTTTGGTGGTCGACTGATATTTAAAAAAAAAATCAAATAAATATATATAAATTTTCAAAAATAAGGAATTTGGTTTGTAATGTATTTTCTAATCTTCTTTACATTATGCTAAAGATTAAAAATTGTTTTGGTCATTAATACTTACTTTAATTCAAAAAATAATTCGTTAAAATCTATTTTTCATTAATTTTCAACTTCATTTGAATGTGTTTTGTTTTAATCATTCTTTATATTCTTTTTATATTTTAGTAGATTTTTTTTTGTATCTTTTTTATTTTTTCAACACTTATTTAACCACCAAGTACTTGTCTGATTAGAAAGGTTAAATCGGCCAGTATACCGGTTAGGCTTAAACCGCTTTCGGGCCCATGTTCGGTTAACCGTTCCGGTTCGATTTTGTAAACACTGGTTGCAACCTTGAACAATCAAAGTCGCACCTCCAAATTTGATCACAAGATGCAATTTTGGTATCGCAAATTCTTAAGATAGCACAAGAATTTTTTTCATCTCTAATTATAAAACTTTAAACTCCAAAAATAGTTTAAATCAAGCATATCTATAAACAAATAAAAATCTTGAAAATTAACAATCCAAATAATCTATTGCAAGACGTACTATTTTTGGGACTTCAACTCTTTCTTTTCTCCATATTTTTACATCTCAATGTTGACATGATCTCTCCATATTTTTACATCTCGATGTCGAGATGATCAATTAGATGTTTTTCCCATATCAAAACATCCTTTTTTGAGGGACTTTTTTAGATGCACTTTAATTCTACATTTTAAGACGAACGTTATATAAACTTTTGCCAATACTAATTCATATTAAATGTTCTTTTAGACGAATGACAATATAATATAGTTCTTTTTCTTACATAAATATTCCAAAAGTCTTCCTCTTTTAAGGGAATATATCATTTAAGGGGTCAAAACCCTTAAAGGGATCAAATGATCCCAACAAATGTACAGGGTTTGCTTTTACATTTATTTTCACTTAAGTACCCTCTAAAAAATCCTCAAAGTGCTCTTATTAATAGAAAACCCACAACAAGTAGAGGCATTTCAATAATTTCACTCACCCTGAACAAGTAAGGACTCGTTATGGTCTGTTAAACAAATTTAATTACTAAAATAACGTTACTTGTTCAAGGTTTCAACCTAAATAACAACAATTTAGGCACTTTGAAGATATTTTTTGATAAGGTACTCTCAAATTAAACCTTTATATGTAAATAGAATATTTTGACCCCCTAGGTGATTTTGTATAGGATTATGACCCTTTAAATGATATATTTTCCTTTTTAAAAATAATATATTATTAATAAGTACTTCCAAAAGTACTACCATCAATATTTTTCCAAAACTTCTTCTAAATTTGAAAATCGCCAAATAACTAAAAGGCTGTCATCTAATTATAAAATTTAAAGCTCCAAAAGAGATACAAATCAAGCATATCAACAAACACTTAAAAATCCAATAAATACACGGCCCAAATAATGTACTACAAGATACTATTATAAAGAATTTGTTCTTTTTTTTGTTTTCATATTCATATATCTTGATGTCAGCCATTAATCTTTATATAAGCAAAATATTTCCTTCGCAATTTCTCACTACTACTACTCTATAGCCTGCTAGACCCAGATTTCACAATGAGCTATCATTAAAGTATAGTTTAAAAATACGTTACAAAAACGAAACCCAATTTCCTTTTCACATAAATCTCATCTGTAACCGATTTAATAAATTTCCCCTATCATCCACTTCAGATATATCATCCCCTCCTTTAAAAGCACATAACCACAACCGCATAGTTTACAATGTAAATAAGGCCCATCAATCAATTACAAATAGAAAAGCGCGGTACGCCATCACAGCTCACAATTCAATAGCATCTCTATCACCCCTCTCCGATGAAATTCACTATAAAGAAGTCCAATCGATGATGCTCATGAATTTTTTTTTTTTAAAAAAATATAAATCTCCCTGTCTAAAATTATAATCTCAAATAAACTCATGGTCGTTAATCTTCTAAATATTCCCGTAAAACCCTCATAGTTAAGCAAAAGAGGACGTGTTGCCTTTTTCAATATTCAAATTACATAATTTACCTATATTTTTTTTTGAGGGTGCGGTTTCTATAGGGCTGTGACATTAAACAATCCAATTAGAGCAAACATCTAAATTTTATCATTACATGTAATTTTGATGTAAAACATTTTTAGGATTATCTCAAAATCTAATTTTAAATCTAATTATAAAATTTTAAACCCTCAAAATGGTTAAAATCAAGTTAGATCTATAAACATATAAAAATCTTGAAAACAAACAGTCTAGATAATGTGTTGCAAGATGCATTATATCTGAGAATCAAAATGTTATTCTTTTTCTTCCTTTTTTTCATACATCTCGATGCGAGATGATCAATTAGAGGGTTTTTAACATTAAAATAACCTTTTTCGATGGACTTTTGATGTGCATCTTTAATTCTACATTTCAATGTTGTAACCTTTTATAATTTTTTTCCTTGTTTTTAATCACCTTGTTATCCAAATCTTAGAAAATCTCTTATTCTCTTTCTCTTTCTTCCTTGAATGTGGGCTCCTTCCTCATTCTTTCTCTCTAGCAACCTTCATTGAATATATATATATATATATAATTTCTCTCTCTCGTGAACCTCACAAATAAACCTCACAAATAAATTGAAACTCAAATTTTATGATGATGTTATTAGAAAGAAAAAAAAGAAGGGATAAATTCAATAATTTTTCTATAATTTAGATATTCAAAAAGGTCATGGGGTTAAACGTTCTATTTATTTCACATAGGGGGTTCTGTGGGATTTTATTGAACCAGGGGGTTTTTGGGGAAAATAATTTTAGAGAGGGAGGTATAAATAAAGCTTTACCTCAAGTCCTCACTAAAAAACACTTTGTGCATTCAAAATCTCCATTTTAGATCTAAAATCACTTTCCAACACTCCGACTATAAAATTCCAAGCTAAAAAACTGGCACATATCTTGGAAATATGTGAATATAAATACCATATTTTTAGGACTTGAAATCCCAATTTGTTTTTACAACCACAATGGTCATGGCCAAGATGTTAGATTTGAAAGTTTTGTGATACAAAAAGAAGTAATTTTCAATGAGTTGGAGATCAGGCTTTACGTACTGCAGCCCTATCAAAACATTTTCTTTTTGAACACCAAATTATCAAAGGAAATTGGATGTTCATTTTTAAGATTTTCATATGTTTATAGACCTACTTGCTTTTAACCATTTTTGGAGTATTAAATATGAAAATAGATTTTGAGATAAGTCTAAGAATTTTTTGTACCAAAATTACATGTTATAATAACTTTTGAAGGTGCACTTTAATTGGATTGTTTAAGGTTGCAACCCTATAGAAATCACACCTTTTTATTGATGGACACGGTCAGCATGCGGGTCAAGCCCGCACATGTAAAAATGCAGGCTCCTTAATAAACATATTTTTATAACGGATTTTTTGACATAATTTTTATGGATATGTAATCTCTAACATGGAAATCATGAATATAAAAATATAAATAAATTTTAAAAACTAAAAATAATAATTCTATTAAGAAACTATTTGGACCATTAATTTCAATTATTTTTAGATAGACCACATATTTACATTCATCTTTAAGATAGATGCTTTATTCTTCCGGATGGTATATGTAGAAATGCGGTCCACTCCGCATGAAACAATTTCCTTTTTAATTTTTCTATCGTCATGGGATATTTTACTTTTTATTATTTCGTTATTATTAAATTACTCAATTTTATATTCCAACAAAATCGGCTTTGGATTTTCGCCTGATATATTTTACCCCTTTTTTTTTCAATTTCGTGATGTTTCATACTTATTAAAAAGCCACTTGTACCTCAAGGACCATTCATGCACGCTTATAATGTGATGCTAAAATATTTCCTGTTCTTGAGGAAGCATATTGTTCATTATTCCCTCTTTCAATCTAGGAGGATTAATATGCTACCAAGTTTTGGGGATGTAACTTCTTCAAGCGAAGCGGTAAGAAGAAGAAGAAAAAAAAATGAAATCCAAATTGCATTCTTTGTAGGCTCGAAATACATAATGCCTCAAGATTGAATTAAAACAATCCAATTTATGAAAGGTGAGATCTAAGTGTTCGAAAAAAAAAATCAAAATTTATTTTTTATTTTCAATATAATCGAGAAATAATTTTAAATACTTCAAAAAATCTTGCATAAAAAAACTCTTCTTATAGTCTTCTACCCAAGAGAGTAATTGTACAATATGCTACCGTGCGTAAATAGTATAGAAGCTTAGCACCCAACATAATACCCCATATTTTAAAGGTTTATGCATGAAATTCAATAAAGAATGAGAAAAATATCAAATCTAGAATCTCCAACCGTTCTAATTTCTAAAGATTCCTCCTCATGACATTGATAATAGTGACATATTCGTCACTTTGCTTACCTCCAGCTGCTCTACCTTAATCATGTCACCTTCTTCATAATTACTATAAAAAAAAAAAAGCTGTCTATATCTTCAAATTGATCATCTCAACCTAGAGGTATATAAATATAAAAATATAAATTTTAAGTTTTAGAAATAATACATCATGTATTGATCATCTAGATTTTGAGATATATGTTTCTACCATTTTTGGAGTTGAAGCCTTTTTTTTCTTTAATTTTCAAAATCGAGATAATCAATTTAAGGAATTTTTGAAGTTGAAACTACAATTCCCGGTGAGATTTGAAGTGTGTCTTTACTTTTGTCATAGAAGACCAAGTTTAATGCTAACCTTTTGGACAATGGCGATTCTTAACCGTTGATTATAAAATAAAATATGTAGATTATTACAATCTTATTTATATAAGGAACTTTATTTAAGGTTGCCACCTCCAATAAATTTTTTCCACACAAGTAACAAAAAAGTTCCACAAGATCATAGGTTTTCCAACTCTTTAAATTTCACTGAGTAACAAAATATCCAAAAACTTATTGATAACGAAGTTCAGAATAATTCATTAACAAAAAAGTAATTTCTCTAAGGAACAAAACATCCAAAAGCTTAGTGACAATGAAGTTTCAGCATAATTCAGTAACGAAAAGTATCCCATCCACATAATGTGGAAGGGTGCACAAGCTACCTTCGAAATGATTGAGATTTGACAAGGACATATTTGATGACCAATAATTGATGTCATATTTTGTTTTTTTTTTTTAAATAAAATATTTATCTGAATTTGAAGATGAAGGTTTATTTTTATAAATATAACTAATAAAAATAATTTAAAAATTTGTAAAATACAAAATGACCAAAATCCTTCTAAATTTATTTTGATCAATATGTTTTATTAGTAATATTTTTTTTTTTTATTTAATTATGCTTCTAAAAATGATGCTAAAACCCAAATTTTATATCAATATCATTTTTAAATAAAAATAAAAATAAAAAATAAAAACAAAATTTATTTTTAGCCCTTGGATGAGGATCATTCAACACAAGTAGGAGTAGAGGATAGAGTTATAGACAATTTTGAGGATATAGATGGACAAGTCCAAGACATACCAACTAGAAACAGGACTTTTCTAGGAGGGGACTTAAATGATCATGTAGAAAATGATAGTAGAGGATATGAAGAGGTACATGGGACATGGGTTTGGTGAAAAAATGAGATGGGTGAAACTATTCTAGATTTTGTTATGGGCTACGACTTAGTAATAACAAACACTTACTTTTAAAGTGATACGAACACTTAATAACTTATAAAAGTAGATCAAATAAAAGCCAGATGGACTTTCCTAGTTAAAAAGGTAGATCAACCATTATGTAAAAACTGTAAAGTTATCCCAATAGAAAGTTTGATTGTGCAACGTAGGCTCGTAGTTATGGACATCAACATAAAAAGATGGAATAGAAAGGGTGAAATGAATAGGTGAGCAAGAATTTAAAAAAAGAGAAAATATACTTATTTAGGAATAAATTAGTTAGAGAAGAAAAATGAAACTCTGAACAAAATATTTACAATATTGAAACCACATTTCTCGACACTATTTCAAAGTGCATTTTACTTTGATTGTTTAGAGCCTCGGCTCTACACAAACCGCACCCTTATTTAATATCTTAGAGTTAGAAGTTTAAAGCGATTCTCAAGGAGAAGGTTTTGCTCTCTTTCTTTCAACAATTATTGTTTGTTGTTGAAAGTTAAGAGGCATAAATAAGAGAGAGAGAGAGATAATAAGCAGTGATTGTCTCAATTGGGTCTGGATCCACTTGACCTTGACCCACATTGATTATAAAAGGTTGTTTATGTAGTTTATCCATCTAAAATACAAGATAGCGCTTGGCGTTATCTCCTTTAATGAACAGATATTGCCCTCTCCTCAATTAAAACTTCAATGAAATGTTCAAATTAGATAATTTCTAGATCTCTAGTTTTCTAGAATTTCAAGTTCAATCAAACATAGGTTTCTAAGCTTCCTAAGAATTCCAGACAAATTATCAAACAAATTATTTCTCCAGGGAGGTAGATCTTCTACATCTTAGGGTGGTTCCAACTTCCAGTTATCAAACAAGTCTTATATTTTGCTCTTTTCTTTTCCGCACAATTTTCTCTTCCCTTTAATCATTGACCAAACATAGATTTTGATCCTCCACATACCCAAGACTCGATCTTTCTCAAACAAAAGTGTCAACTCAAATTCCTAGGCTGACTCCATTTTGCAAGTTGTTTCAAATGGTGAGAACATGAACCACCCTAAAGGCGTATTTTAACAATCGGAAGTTGGAACTCCTCTAAAAATTGGGAATATCAGAGGTCTAGAATTCAGAAGATTTTATATCTGAAACTGGAAAGTAATGTTTTTGATAACATGTTTGGAAGTTGTAGAAAGTCTAGGAATATGTGTTTTGAACATGGAATTCTAGATATCTGGAGACCTGGAAATTGGCAAATTTTAACCATGCATTGAAGTTATCATTGATGAGAAGGTGGTGGAGCTTGTTAATTGAACGTGATTTCAAAAATCATAGATCATCTATGGTTGGTCTGGCAAATTGGACAGTCTAAATCACATAACAAAAATTAATGTGGTTTTAGGTCTAGGTCACCATGATAAACGGTTCAGAGCAAGCATTTATGGGATTTTTTAGGGTTAACAACCTCTCAAATTAACTTGAAACTATGTAATTTGGAGGGTTGTTAACCCTAGAAAATCATATATATATATATATATATATATATATATATATATATATATATATATATATATATATATATATATATAAGAAAAAGATGGGATTAACCCACTAGCTCACATGAACATATGAGCCCAACGACACATATTGAATCTGGGCCGATCTGATGATCATAGATGTCCAGTAGTTTTTGAATTTTATTTATTTGAAATTTTAGGTGTGTATTCTTCTCATCAAGGCTCACCTAATTAAAATATATAAAAAAATTATTCATGAAAATAAATGACCAAAATACCCCCCAAAGCTTTTCGTGGGTATTTTGGTCAATTTATTTCATGTAAAATATTTTTTTGATATTTTTTGAAGATTCAGCTATTTTTGAAGAACACACATCTAAAATTTCAAGTGATTAGGATTTGTAGAAAAAAAAAAAAACTAAAATTCAAACACTACTAAACATTTGTGATCGTCAGATCGCCCAGATTCAATCTGGGACGTTGGGCTCATATGTTCATATGAGCCAGTGGGCTAATCCCATATTTTCCAATATATATAACTCTAAGTCTAATTAATGATACTCTTACAATAACCCGATTGAAAATCTGACGGACAACATTGGTTGTTACCTCTTCGACCTAAAAGTAAATTGTCTCTTTATATACTTTTATATTTTAAAAAATTATAATATATTCATACATCAATGAACGCACTTCTACACATGGTGGGAATGGGTTGGGTTAGGTCTAGATCAACCCCTAACCCAGACTCGGCCTATCTAGGTCTAAATTAGACCTGATCTGGACCTTGACCCAATTTGAGCCCTTAGTTGTATTAAGTTGGGCACATCACACAAAACCTCACCCTGATTTACTATTAATAGTAAATGGAAAGGTTTCTATACCTCCTTTACTGCATAGAAGATCTATACTTCTCCCTCTATCCAGCCATCTATTTTAGATCTAGTGAGTCACTGACCGTTTGATCTATATATCCAATGCTTCAATGTATTTTATTTTTAGTTTTTTTTTATAAATTGTATGAATATGGAATTTGATATGTATCATCATCTTAATGGGGCACACTTGAAAAAATAGCAAAAAAATATTTTTGATAACATATAATGACAAAAATACTCTTGAAACTTTTAGGGGTACTTTAATCATTTTTATTATTAGGATTATATATATATATATATATATATATATATATATATATATATCTATATATATATATTTTACATGTGCGATTCAAGAGCAGTGGACGACTAAAATTTGGTTTCAAAATAGTATGTAGAAAAAAGTTAAAAAAAAAATAGTGTAGAGATGTGACATTGTGATTGGGGCCATCTCAGCAATCCATTTAGAATGGACGGTTGGATAGGGGGACTAAATAAGTTTTATGCAATAGATAAAGCATAAAGGTTTGCCCAATAGTAAAAGGATGTGGTTTCAATAAGGTTGCAACTTTAAACAATCCAATTAAGACGCATCTCCAAATTTTATCATAACATGTAATTTTGGTGTGAAAAATTCTTAAGATTATCTGAAAATCTATTTTCATATCTAATTATAAAATTTAAACTAAAAAAATAGTTAAAATCAAGTAGATCTATAAACATATGCAAATCTTAAAAATGAGCAGTTTAGATAATGTGTTGCAAGATATACTATTTATAAGACTCAAAATTTTTTATTTTTTTATATTCATTTATCCCGATGTCGAGATGATTAATTAGAGAGTTTTTCAACATTAAAACAACCTTTTCGATGAATTTTTGAGGTGCATTTTTAATTGTAGAACAGTATATAAACTTTTTCCATAGTAAAGGATAAACATGCTTTTTAAAGATGTGAAGGGACTGTTAAAGAGCACTGAAATACTATTGAAGCAAGCTCTAATCCTCTGTTCCAATGGTTTAAAAAACGGATCGGTGATCCGGATCGGGCTTCCAAAAACTGATCCGGATCGGCGAATCGGCGATCCGAATCGGGAATCGGGTGAATCGGTCAGAATAAAGCTTCAAAAAAAATCCAAAAAAATTATTAAAATTTATTATAAATATTGTTTTTTAGGAATTCAATAAGAAATGAGGGTACTCTATTAAGAATTTTCATGTTTTTGAATGAATATGCGAATATTGATATGTTCTTTCCTTGCATGAACCGCCATTCAGCATTTAATTTACATCACACAAAAGGATAAACATAGAATTATCATGGAATAAGTATATCAACATTCATGGACTACAATAAAGCATAAAATTAGTAACATACGATCTAAAAATAAAATGATGGACGACGTTGTTGTTCTTCTTGGTCACGCTAGTGCCATTGATTGAATTCGTTTGACAATTCATTGATTCGATCTAAAAACGAATCATCGATATTAGCGGGCGTCTGACCATTCCCAAATCCCTGAGTTTTAGTGTTTTGTACTGTTCCCAATCCAAAATCCCCGAAGCTTGTCCATCCTTCATGCTCACCTGCACTGTCGTGCTCATCCTTACACTGTTGCTGTTGGGACTCGATATGTGAATAATCAAAATTTCACATATTTTCGAAAAATCATCATTTTTCAAAAAATTCGATCATGGATAAAAAGAAATAAAAAAAAAAAGTACAGCAAATTTTCAAAAAATTAGATCATGGATTACAAAAAAAAATTCGATCATGGATTAAAAAAAAAAATTAACAAATTTTCAAAAAGTTCGATCATGGATTAAAAAAAAATCACAAATTTTCAAAAAATTCGATCATGGATTACAAAAAAAAATTCGATCATGGATTAAAAAAAAAAATCACAAATTTTCAAAAAATTCAATCATGGATTACAAAAAATTCGAGCATGGATTACAAAAAATTCGATCATGGATTACAAAAAATTCGATCATGGATTACGAAAAATTCGATCATGGATTACATAAAATTCGATCGTGGATTACAAGAACAGAAAAAAACAATTCGATCATGGATTACAAAAAATTCAATCATGGGTTACAAAAAAAATAAAAAAAACAAAAAATTCGATCATAGATTACAAGAAAAAAAAACAAACATTTCGATCATGGATTACAAAAAAGTCGATCATGGATTACAAAAAATTCTATCATGGATTACAAAAAATTCGATCATGGATTACATAAAATTTGATCATGGATTACAAAAACAAAAAACAAAAAAAAACAAAAAATTCGATCGTGGATTACAAAAAAAGAAAAAAACAATTAGATCATGGATTACAAAAAATTCAATCATGGATTACAAAAAACTCTATCATGGGTTACATAAAAAACAAAAAACAAAAAAAATCGATCATGGATTACAAAAAAAAAAACAAACATTTCGATCATGGATTACAAAACATTCGATCATGGATTACAAAAAATTCTATCATGGGTTAGAAAAATAAAAAATAAAAAATAAAATTCGATCATGGATTACAAGAAAAAAAAACAAACATTTCGATCATGGATTACAAAAAATTCGATCATGGATTACAAAAAATTCTATCATGGGTTACAAAAAAAAAAAAAGAACAAAAAAAAAAAAAAAAAAAATTTGTTCTTTATAGAGCTGTTTTACATAAGCGATTTTAACTAAAAAATCCACCTCTAAGTGAATAAATTACATCCAATTGAGTATATTTTCTGATAAACAACAATATAAGGAATCAAAACCCTAAATTTTCAACACATTATTTCTAATATATCATGAAAACAAAATCAAAAGGCGGAAAAAAAAAAAAAAAAAGCTGAATTTTGGTTCTGCAGACATCTCAGTGTTCATCTCAAATTTCATGCTGTAATTGACCAAATTACGTAAAATTGAAAATTTTAAATCATACTAGACACAATAAAGATTAAAAACCCTAATTATTGAACTCATTATGTTCAAAATATGCCGTGAAATAAATCAAATGGCGAAAAAAAAAAAAACCCAAACTTCTTACCTGATTTTGTGAACCGAAGCCTTCAATCTCCAAAAAACTCTGTTTTTCTCAACAATTATCACAAATTAGTAACAAAAGGTTTTGATTCACAGCTTTAAGATCAAAATGCCTACAAATTTTGAAAGATTCATGCCCTATTTGGCATGAAACTTTCAGAAAAGGCGGAAACCCTAAACACCAAATTTTTCGTGATCCAAAAACACCAAAATTTTCAACCATTTAATCCTTGAAAAAGCTGAATAAAGCTGTTTACAGCCTGCAAATTAGATCACATGCCAAAAAAACAAAAAAAATGATCAAAAAATGACAAATTTCAAAGAATCCCGTGAAGAACACTTTGCAACCCGTGTTCTTCACGGACTCGCCGATTCTGCACAGTGACTCGGCGAGTCACTGTGCAGAATCATCCGGTTCTCTCTAGAACCGGACAATTTCCGATTTCTTAGCCGATCTGATCCTCATTTCGCGATTTTCGAGTCGAACCAGGCGAGTCCGGTTCGACTCGACGTTTTTTAAAACACTGCTCTGTTCTGATTGGCTCGTATAAGGATGACTCATGAGGTGACGTATATAGAAAGTGAAATGCCCCTTTTTCTTCCAAACTGCCCTTACAAATTACGAAATGGACGGTTCTTTAATGCTATGAAATTATTGCAATTTATGGGAGATGGGACCAACCGAAAATCAACTTCACTTTCATAATGCAATGCCTTTCATGTAGATTTAGACTATATATGGAATTTCATGTTACCCTCCGATACAAATTTAGAGAATTTTATTGGAATTTATATAAGAGAGAAATTATTTAATAAATTATTTATTTTTATTTAATTTTAAAATACCAATCAAAATATGTGTGATGATGAATTAAAATAGTTGAAAAGGTAAGTAAACGTATACAAAGAGATTATTTACGTTTAGTTAAAGGACAATCACTCTTATCCATCAGATTTTAAATCAGGTAGCTGTGATTGTGTCATTTACTAGACTAAAAAAACAGAACTTTGTGACGTATCCTAAGCTTTCCTATTTGACATCTAATGGTTTGGAGTGATTGTAACCTCCTTATAATAACAGTAAATAGTCATATAGTATACAATCCCAATAAATAAATTATTAAATTATTGAAAAGTTCAATACTTTTTTTAATAAATCTCCCATAAATTTATCCTTTCACAATCCTCAATGGGTGGGAACCTATTACTGTATCAATGTGATAGAAGTATCCCCTCTATTTCCTTTTAATTGAATTTATATGTCACCCCACCCAACCCAAGTGATGGCCATGCCCCTATATGTTGGGTGAGTGTGGTCATTAAAGGCCTTATGAGTGCTTGTAAAATGAAAGATATACTGGAACATAAACTCAGTGGGCGTGTAGTCCATCGTGGACTATACTAATAAACGATGTTTGCTGATACCAGACTAAACTTGACGAGCTAGGCAAATCAATTGGGAAAAACCTATGTTACATGTGTTGGAAATGTGGCCAATCAGGCCCTTTTTCTCTCGAAAATTCATTTTTTCAATAATAATACAAAAGCCATATTGCAGTGTATGTGAAATCCCATGTGCTTAACATGAGGCAATACATATACATTGATCTATTTCTTAACTTTAATAGGAAATATCACTAGAAGGAAAAACCCAATATCACTGGAGGGAAAACCCAGTGGTGTGTTTGAATTCCTTGTAAATTGTGGGATTGCTTGGATGACATCCTATTAAATGAGTCATTAGTGGGCTAATGACAAGTTTAGTTCATTACATTGGATTAACAGTTTGGTGACAACTTGTTAATCTTAATTAACTGCACTTAAGGGAATTAAGGCAGGACTTACACTGGGATCTCAACTCCTATACACCATGAATGTGAGAGTTATTAAATAAAGGTGTTCTCTATAAAAGGAGGTTAACCCCTCTAGAAAAGAAAGGGAAAGATAGAAAAGAGGTGAAGGAGATTCAACAAGAGGACTCTCAAGGTAGCATGTCATCGGATGGCTTAGTCTATAGGATTTGGTATGGAACCTTAGGTCCCTCGTGTCATTTAAAGATAGATTCGAATAAGTTGTTTATTGATTTCAATTTTATTTATTTGTTAGTACTTTTATTGGGATTAACAATGGTATCAGAGCGAGGTTTGTAGATTTATGTTTGTAAAAGTGGATATATTTGTAGAAAACATGTCTACATTAATAATGTGGGACGTGTCTTAACAACAGTTAGATTATGTTTTATGGATACGAGCCACTGGATGCATTCTTATCCAATGCATTATCTGTAGTTTTTCATATTATTTTTACTTACCTTAACAAAACCATGATTGAACGACTATTAGAGATATCATACAATATTCATATGGATTTATTTTCTATGTGATTACTCTTGTATAAATTAAAAATAGACTTAAGTGTGAACTTATGATGATGCAGACTCCTTAATTGCTAAGTGGGAATTGAGTTCTTGACTTTGAACTACCAATCTTAAGATCATTTCCATAAAACAAAGGTAGTTATATATTTTAGGGAACAATGCTTGTAGTCAATACATTTTTTAGGACCATATGCCCTCGTAATTCAAGTTCTAAAGCCTAGTCTTTCTTACCTTTAGTGTTATCCAGTTGCTCATACATATATAAATAAAGCATGCAACTCACATTGACAATTCCTTCTCTCTTACCTATTAGAAAAAGAAAAAAGAATCCATTATTTCTTCTATAGGGGTCCTTTGGTTATTCCAATCATGTATGAGTAGTAAAGGATGCTGATAATATAAATCAAGTGTTGGGCACAACAATCCATCTGGCCTATCATCTTTACATGCCTTCGGAGTATTTTCTTACTTGGATTTTTGAAGAATATTATGATGACTAATTTACCCAAATTATATTGTAAAGCATTTGTGGTAAGTTTTTTATTACCTTAAATTAGAATTTGGTAGGTTTCAATTACAACGCATTTGTGGTAAGTTCATTATTACCTTAAATTAGAATTTGGTAGGTTTCAATTACAAAGCTTTTGTGGTAAGTTTTTTATTACCTTAAATTAGAATTTGATAGGTTTCAATTATAAAGTTTTGGTGGTAAGTTTTTTATTGCCTTAAATTAGAATTTGGTAGGTTTCAATTATAAAGCATTTGTGGTAAGTTCTTTATTGTCTTAAATTAGAATTTGGTAGGTTTCAATTATAAAGCATTTGTGGTAAGTTCTTTATTACCTTAAATTAGAATTTGGCAGGTATCAATTAGAAAGCATTTGTAGTAAGTTCTTTATTGCCTTAAATTAGAATTTGGCAGGTTTCAATTAGAAAGCATTTGTGGTAAGTTCTTTATTTCCTTAAATTAGAATTTGGCAGGTTTCAATTATAAAGCTTTTGTGGTAAGTTCTTTATTGCCTTAAATTAGAATTTGGCAGGTTTCAATTATAAAGCATTGTGGTAAGTTCTTTATTGCCTTAAATTAGAATTTGACAAGTTTCAATTACAAAGAATTGTGGTAAGTTTTTTATTGCCTTAGATTAAAAATTTGTTGACATTCTATTTTATCTTAATAGCATGAAATGAATGCAAATAATGTGTAGTCCTATTTTGAAATATAAGTTACTCTCTCTGTACCCAAGGATAAGCAAATCTCTATCTCTCACTCTTCATTATTTAAAAATAAATAATTTATAGAAAAAGGTTGGAAGATATTCCTATTTATTTCCAACATGGCCCTCTAGCAATTATACATATTGTGATGAGACAAATATTGGTTATCAATTTTATTTAAAGAGATACTTGATTTGAAAATTTTCATGGTGATCAATGATTATGAACATTTCAAGTTCAACAATATATGTATATTTGTGCTAAGATTTTTATTCCTTTTTCTTTCTACAAGCATTAAGAATATTTTGTTTAGATTGACAATGTTGTTTATTATTTTTAACCAAGTTGTGACTTATATTTAGGTATTTTTTGCTTAGTATTCTTTCATTTATTTAGAAAAGTAAATTTGTACCCATGAGAATGTGATGCTTAACTATTATTTTTCAATGAGATTGAATTATCATATTGGTGATAGTTGTTCATTAAATAGTGGGAGTAAATCATCATTTACCAAATTAGAATTGAATTTGTTAGCTCGATAATTATCAATGTACATTAAGAAAGTGAGAGAAATTACTGATCTAGCAAGTTAGACTATATTGGACTAATTTTTGTTATTATGAAGACAACGACATATTAAGAATAGTGGGAGCCATTAGTGAATAGTTTGATAACATCATCTATTTGAAACTTATTGAACATGTGTTTACGATGAAAATCTAACAGATCTTCTTATGAAGATCTCTCAAATTTTAACACCTTAAACTAATAAAATAGATGTAAATAAAGTGGTAGAGAAAGTGGGACTGATCGAATTCAGATCTAAGGCTAGATCTGCCTGAAAGCTAGCAGATCTACTCTAAGATCTGTGGTAGAGCCAGCATAATCCGAAGCATTAAACTATGATTTTAAGACAAAGTTAATAGATCAAAATAAATAGAAATAGAAATAAAATAATGAAAAAGAGAGAGGAAGAAACAATACCAAACCGGACAGGATGACTTTCCGAGCCTTCGAGGGCTTGCTCGTATCAGAACGGTCCTCTTTGCCTCACTGATTCGGATGTTGACCAACAGATCTTTGGTATAGAAGGGTTAGATCTAGGGTTGTTGTGCTCTAAGTCTAGTTTGATCTAGTGTTGTTGTTCCATAGGTCAAGATTTTCTCAAGCTCGGGGGTTAGGGTCTCAGGAGGTTAGGGTTTCTGTCTTTCTGAAGCTCTAAGGTTTCAATCTCTATTTGTTTCTTTGTGTTCCTCTCAGGTCTGGAGGAGAATTTTATTAGTTTTCTAAGGGTTTGTGATCTTTTGAGGTTGAATATGAATTCTGAGATTTTCTCTATTTTTTTTTTATTTTTGGGGATTTTTTTCTAAATTTTTAGGAGTTTTCTAAGGGTTTTTCCTATTTTTGGATAATTTTTCTAATTTCAAGAATTTCTGAAGTTTTTTTGGTGTTTTTTTCTCTTCCCTTTTGGGTTAGGTAGAGGGGGTATTTATAAGATTCAATTGGTCATTTTTCCTTTTTTTTTTATAATTTTTTCATAATTTTTTAGATTTATCTTGAAGTTTTAGCCTTATCTAATTAAAGAAACGTGTTTACTGCATCATCAGATGCGTTGATTGTGTCATCAGCCCACGTATGGGCCTATCGGGCCCGTTACAGCCTGCCCACGGCCCGACAGGGGTCTCACAGGGACTAAATTATTATTTATTATATCTTTTTATCCGCAAGTCCGATTCGGACGATTCTTGGACCGTCGGAAAGCTCTTGAGCTCTATTTCAAATTGAAATATGATTTGGGTACTTTTGGGGTAATTAAATTGATTCTACTAGGATAATATGGTCCTTAGGGTTCAGAAAATCATAGAATTTGTCAGATTTAAGATAGAGTGTCTACAGTTTCCCCTCTTTGGCATTCTTGGTCCTTCAAGGGATAGGTGAGTGGCAAAGAAGTAGACACTTTGGCATTCCTTGTCCTTCGAGGGACAGGTGAACGTCAAAGATAAAACACATATTTTAAAATTTATTTATGAGGCCACGTAGTTAGGGAGTACACCAACTATCTTTTCAAGTCATTGCACTCACCGAGCTCACCCACCTAGGGCATTTTTCCTCCTATTTTGACGTGAGATGTGGGTAAGCTACACAAGCTTGAAACTCGACTTGGATTTTGTAACCATGCCACTTAACTTCAAGGGGTTTTGTTGTTTGAATATTTAACCCTGGCATTTCCTTTGATCTCCTTAGGGTTTCTTAAGGTTGTCTATAGGAAAAGACTTTATATAGGAAGAGACTTGTCTGGCCGAATCCAAAGTGAGAGATGAGGTAGCAATGCGGCAATTGCAGTAATCATCATATACGGGTGTCCAAGCTCATTTGTATTTTTAAGACTTTTTTTAGAATTTTTGAAAGTAGGGGGAGATTTGAAATAGAACTTGAAGCAATGACGGGTTACGATTTTAATAAAGAAATTAAAGTTTTTGAAAAACACAAGACATATAATAAAAATTTTGAAAAGAGAAAGATATTTCGAAAAACAAGGTTGGTTAGGAGTTTTAACTCCGACAACCATAGAGCCCTCTAAGTAGTTTAGCGTCATGCAGCGATTGACCATACACCTGACCTATTATGTTAATACGGGGATAGATGGAATCCATCGAACATGGTGGTTATGCCCTGGATACAGCCAACCTTTTTACGTCATACGGGGCTAGCCGGTACTTGCCTTGGCTCTTTTACGTCGCACGAGTTTGACATTTTTCCATCGAACAGGGTGGTTGTGCCCTGGATACACTCGACCTTTCACGTCATACGGGGATTGACAGTACCTGCCTCAGCTCTTTTATGTCACACGAGTTTGAATTTTTTCCATTGAAACAGGGTGGTTGTGCCCTGGATACACCCGACCTTTCATGTCATACGGGGCTAGACGATACTTGTCTCGGCTCTTTTATGTCGCACGAGTTTGATATTTTTCAATTGAACAGGGTGGTTATTCCCAAGATACACTCGACCTTTCACGTCATATGAGACTGGACAGTCCCCGTCTCGGCTCTTTTACGTCGCACGAGTTTGACGTTTTTCCATTGAACATGGTAGTTGTGTCCTTGATACACCCGACCTTTTACATCATACGGGGTTGGATGGTCTTTGTCTCGACTCTTTTACGTCACATGAGTTTGACGTTTTTCTCGTCTCAGCTCTTTAACGTCCCATGAGTTTGACGTTTTTCCTGTCTCGGCTTTTTAATGTCGCACAAGTTTGATTTTTTTTTTTTCTTTTTTTTTCCTCTTGGCTCTTTTATATCGCACGAGTTTGACGTTTATCCTAGCTCGACTCTTTAACGTCGCACGAGTTTGACGCTTATCCTATCTCTTCTCTTTTACATCACACGAGTTTGACGTTTATCCTATCTCAGCTCTTTAACATCGCGCAAGTTTGACGCTATCATATCACGACTCTTTTACATCATACGAGTTTGACGTTTATCCTGTCTCAGCTCTTTTATGTCGCACGAGTTTGACGTTTTTCGGAATTGGACTTTGGGACATCATACCTACACACAGGGATGAGCTTGCCTCATTTCGCCTCAGGGGATCCAGTCAAGAGAAAACACTCACAGACTAGCCAATATCATCATTAGCGAGGTTCACCCATCTCCGATATGTGGTAGTTGGTAGTTATACTCATACAACCATGGAGTGCCTGGCTAGTTTCAAGCCTTCATAACAAGCGTAGGAAGTTGGCTTTGAGAATGACGCCAGATCGACTAACAGTTTAACCTCTTGTAGCGATGAAGGAAGTCCTTTCTAAAAGGGTTTTGGAAATGGAGGTTTTTAACAATCAAATTGAAAAAGTGCTTTTAAAAGGGACGGGCCTTACAGTTTCGCCACTTGTGGCCCCTTTGTTGGTCCCTATGTGAGCGTATCGGATCCTTGTTTGAATCTTCAGGACGAGGAATCACCAAGTACTTCTGTATCTTCCAACCTCAGCTCTTGTATTGCAATTCAAGGAGAGTTCTCTGAAGTTTGAACGAAACAGAGTCTTGAAAATACAGGATACTGCCCCTGAGCGTTCAAACTCTCTTTGGATTTCCGATTTCGTTGCTCCACCACTCACCTTTCGAAGTTTCAGACGATCTAGGTTCTTAACAATGTTCCGTCTGGCTAATATTTATTGATTTTCTTTTAACACCACTTTGACTTAGGGGGAGGAAGAGAAGATGTTTAGAGAGAAAAGACTTTGGAAAATATAAGGAATGAGAGAACTTCTTCTTTTTCATCATCCCGAGGTCCCTTTCGGGTGTTCAGCTCAGTAGTATTTTTTTCTAACGCTTGGGGTTCCTTTTGGATTTTCAGCTCAGCGGATTTTTTTTTTGATCACTCCGGTGTCTCTTTCGGGTGTTCAGCCTAGTAGCCGTTTTTCCAACGCTTGGGGTTCCTTTCAGATTTTTAACCCAGCAAACATTTTTTTTTTTTTTTTTTATGAAGAAAACAGTGACAAGGGGAGGAAGAAGAAGAGTCAAAAGGTGCCTCGTTTTTTTTTTTTTTTTTTGGAACTCACCTTAAGATCATGCAAGAATTCGATCATCTTTCCCTCCTCCATGTGGCAGGGGGGTTCAAATATCGGTATTCCTCTAATTTCCCTTAACCGAGGTTGGCATCCAAAATATCTTTAACAATAGTTGTTGAGTCTCCGTTGAACTTTTCATTTAAACTGCTCCACTTGAACCTTGATTTTGGGACTATAAATCACTCTCAGTTTCCTAATCCCTCAGTCTTCTGTATGGACGGATAGGCTCATCAAGATTTTCTCGTTAGTGCAGTATTTTATGTTACACATTAGGCTTTAATGCCTTTTGAAATATGAGGCATGAATGCCTCATTTGCTTATTTGAAAGGGGTGAGTGATCACCCAACTCCTTTTCGATAATCTTTTTTATTACATTTCGAATTGTTTTTTGGAGGTTAACTCTGTAGTAGGTTCATGCTCAGTGCTCGAGCTTAGGTGAGACTCTCGCACAAGAAGAGTGATTAAGTTGGTATTAGATGGCCTTACCGCATGTTGGGAATCAATGAAGAAGGGTTCAATCTCATTAATTGCCCCTATTGTATCATCTTCATGAGAGGAGTTTGCCCCTATTGAATATTTTGATAGGGCTGCCCCTGCAGGGCTTTCTGTTCCGTTGGAAATTTGTTCTTCACATGATAAATTCTCTTGATATGGTGGTGCTCCGGTTATTAAAGTTGTGCTCATGTCGTTAATGACTTTTAAAGAGCCCACCTCTTGAGGAGGTAATATGGTCGAATTTTCAATGATCCTAGATTGGTGGATCATTCAAGAAATCTTGTGAAGGTGGTCCAGGTGGGCCCCTTAGAATTTTTAAAGGTTCAAGCTTTATCAACTCTAGTGAAGATGCCAAATCTTTGGGAATAGTCAAAGTTGGGCTCTTTGCTTCTCCATCTATAATTGGGTTCACCTCGAGAGGTGACTCAGTTAAATATTCTAAGTGTGGCTTCTCATCCCATATACGTGGGTTGGTGAAAAAGTCTGGTAAAGGTGGCTCAGGTGGACCCCTTAGAATTTCCAAAGGTTCGACTTCTTTTGATATTTAAGGTGTTGGCTCCTTGTTTGGAAGCGTAATGAGAGACTTTGGGGTGTTGACCCCTTGTTTGGAAGATAATCCCTTCTCGTTGATGTGGATCACATCAATTTCTAACACGTCATCCTCATCATATTGATCCCTCTTAGGTGAGTTGTCAAGGTTGTGGGCTGAAGGGCTTCCTTTTAGCACTTGCTCATTTGCCCCCTCATGAATTATTGTCCCAGAATTAAGATTTTTCTTGTCGTCATGGGCTTCAGAATCCATAGCTTCAAAATCTTGATTGACCTTATGCTCAAGTTCATATTGCTCTTGCGAGTTTGATTCGTTGCCACACATGTGTAAACGCTTTATTGTGTTAACTTGGAAGTATGTGTTGAAGGGTTCATATGCCCTAGTGTTGCTCTCGATGATGGGGATTTCTTGTGCCACTTTTGGGAGTGTATATTGGAGTGGAATTCCATATGTGATACCCCTTTCTTTTCCCCTTTCTTCGGTTATGGGCTTAGAGCTAAGATCATCCTCGTTGCTTTGATCTTTAGTCATTAACTCCTGGGTGAGGTTATACTCGTTATGTTCTTCATCTACTAGACTTTTCAATTGATTTCTTCTTGTACTTCAATTCCTTTGTGGATGGTCTTCGGGTTTGGGCACAACTTATGATTCTCTTGACTTAATCAGATTGACATCAGATTTGTTTGTCAAAGCATCTAGAGTTTTTGGTTTTTCTATGTCATCAGCCTCTTTCTTTTTGACATTTATCGTGTCATTATCAATGAGGTTTTGAACTCTATGTCTGAAAGCTCGACATTCCTCAGTGTTATGGGCATAGTTTTGATGTCAATTGCACCATTGAGATGTATTGCCTCAATGGAAAGGAGGAATCTTGGCTTCTGTTGATAATTCTATGAGCCTTGCCTTAAGCAACTTCTTCATGACATCGATCATAGGCTCATCAATGGGAGTTAATTTCCTTGGTGTAGAAGTCTGCATTCTCAATGTGGTAGAATGATTTTTAGTCTTTCCTTGTGAATGGTTTGCAGAATGATTGCTTTTCTTGATAATGTTCACTTCTCCTTCTTGAGAGGGTTTTTCGGCTGCGGCCTTATCTTTCTTGGCTTGCTCATACCGCGATACTCTTTCAAGAATAACATTAAATGAGTAAGGGACTGCCCCCATACTGAAGAATGTGTCATATTCTAGAGTCATGTTCTCTAATGTCAAGCTTACCTTCGTGGCTTCAGGGAGTGGAGGTTTAGTAACCCGTATAATAGCCTCTCTGAATTTGGTTATAAACAGGGAAGGTGACTCGCCTGACTTCTGTTTGGTGGAAGTTAACTCGTCAAGGGTGATGGGTCTTGGTCTTCCTCCGCTATAGCGAAAGAAAACTTGCCTGAACATTTTGTCAGGAATTACTTGAGGATCATCCTTCATGAATCTTCGATGCCACATCAAGGGTTTTTTTGATAAGCTAAGCGAGAACATGACCTTAAGTTGGTTAGGTCGGTCTCGCAGTGTGTTGTTGACCATCAATCAGTAGGCGTTGATGTGTGCCTCAGGACCCTCTTTCCTTGGAAATTTGTTTCTGAACTGTGGCATCACAAAAATCCCATTAGTAAATCTTCTAGGTATCCTAGAATTTCTTGTACATAAGCTTTAGGAGTTGAGAAATCCCATATTCTCATTTTATCTAAAGAGTCTTGAACGTGTTTCATATGAGCGAATTGAGTCGTCGTTATAGCTGTGAGCTAGCTAGGTTGTATGGTTTATTCTACCTGACTTTGTGGTATGTGGCTCGTAGAAACTGGTTGTTGGGCCCATGTAGCGGGTTGTCCCAAGGACTGAGCCTGAGGTTGAACTTGAAGTGCCAATTGTCGGCTTGTAGACTTACCCGAGCTGAGTTGGGTCAGAGCATACTCATTACTCGGAGGTTGCACAACTTGGCCACGCAAGGAGGCTTGCGGGATAGGATCACCACTTAACTAGGATGGACGACTCAAGCTGCTATGACGACTAGACCTCTGACCTTGGTTGGATGATCTATCCCTAGGGTTAGGGTATTCTCTTGCCTCAACACTGGACTGAAAGAGTGAAGGAATGTCATAGCTACTGCTAGATGGAGCCTGCCCTTTAAGTAGTCTTGGGCTTGAGTGATGATTAGAACTAAACCTCTGGCTCGTAGTGGATTGGATTAGCAGGATAACAGCCTTAGGATTATCCTGTTTTGAGCCAAAATGTTGGACTTGGCCTAAGGCTTGAGCTTCTGACCTGACTTTCACAGATTGAGTGCACTGGATGGTGTAACATCTATTGAGCAGGTCTTGAAAGTAAGCATGCACTTTAGGATTGTCTTTATATCGAGTTAGATCAAAACCGTGATCTTCACTAGTGATGGTTTGCTTGGGTAGACTTTCCCTAGTTATATATGAACCCACTCCCCCACTAACTGCATGATTGCCAAGCCTGGAATGTTGAGCTGCTAATTGACCATCGGGGTTCAAATGACTGAGATCGGCAAACTCATAGATTTGGGTCAGAGCCTCATTCTTGTTGTGCCGACTGGATTTGAGGTTAACCCCTATGTCTTGGAGGATTCCCCCTAGCCTAACCCCTTGACTATTTAGGGTATTACGGACCTTATCAACCAGTTGGCTCGTGACTTTTAAAGGGTGGTCTTGAAGGTGGCTTAGATGGCTAGGTTTGGTTCTATGTGGGTCGAGAGACGGCTCACTGACAAGAGTGCTATGGATGATTTGTGAGGGAGTACTGTGACGGTGGCTCTCGAACTGACTACATTCTATGGATCTAAACTGCGCTGGGGCCATAGGGTTGGACCTTGCTCTACTATGATCTTGGGTCATGATTCCTAGACTTGGTGAGATCTATACTCGACCCCTCAGGGTAGACCTAGTTTGACTCTAGGGACAAAAACCCTAACTAAGACTTAGGTTAAGACAAGACTGGAACCTAGACTTGTTAGACTCAATGGATTTTGGTTCAGACTCTAAACAAGGGTAAGCCTAGTCTAGCTCTAGAGACAACTCTATGCTTAGACCTATGCTAAAACCTAGACTAAGTTCTAGACTAGATGGTGCACGAGTCTTGGTTCGGACCAAGAGTGGGTCTAGGTTTGGAGGGTAAGCAACCCTAATGTATTTTTTTTTAATTTTTTTATCTTTTTAATTTTGATGAAACACAATTAAACTAAGCATGGTGAATGCAGGGAAAATATGATTTCAGTCAAAATTAATAAATTAAAATAAAATCAAAAGGGCAGAAACAAAACAGATATATCTGAAGCAAAATATTTTTTTATATTTTTAAAAATTTTATTTTAGGTCAAAAATTGGTCAACATGAAGCCAAAAGTCCTAAGAATAGTCCTGTGGGGTCCCAGAATGTTTTGGGACACATGCGATTGGGCGACACGGGTGGTGTCACCCAGGCGGCACTACTAGTGTCGCCCTTGCAGGGTGGGCGACACAGCTGGTGTCGCCCAAAAAAATTATTTTTTTTATATTTTTATCTTGTTAATATTGATGAATAAGACTACTTTAACCTTGGAAGAAGCATGAAATAAAAATATTTGTAATAACATAAATTAAAATAAAGTATAAACAAAGAGCCCAGATTGAATTGAAAAATAATTTTTTTGTATTTTTAAAAATTTTATTTTGATCTCAATTTTTTATTGTGCATCACAAAAGAGACCCTAGAACATATTCACAAAGTTTAAGAGGTTTCTGAGACCTTTGAATGAAAAAGCAGGGTTTTGGAGCACCGAAACCCTTGATTCTGGACACAAACGAATTTTTAGGATCTTTTGTGACTGAAAACAGTGAATAAAAATTGTATTTTGATGCTTGGATCAAGCTCGAAAATAGTCCCACGGTGGGCGCCAAACTGTTTACGATGAAAATCCGACAGATCTTCCAATGAAGATCTCTCGAATTTTAACACATTAAACTAATAAAATAGATGTAAATAAAGTGGTAGAGAAAGTGGGACTGATCAAATTCAAATCTGAGGCCAGATCTATCCGAAAAGGAGCATATATGAGAATAGATCTGTGGCTGAGCCAACATGATCCGAAGCATTAAAATACAATTTTAAGACAAAGATAATAAATAAAAAATAGAAATAAAATAATAAAATAATAAAAAAGAGAGAGGAAGAAATAATACTAAATCAGGCCGGATGGCCGGGGGTTCCCGAGCTTTCGAAGGCTCGCCCGTATCAAAACCGGTCCTCTTTGCCTCTCTAATTCAGATGTTGACCAGTAGATCTCTGGTGTAGTAGGGTTAGATCTAGGGTTGTTGTGTCTTAAGTCTAGTTTTGATCTAGGGTTGTTGTGCCCTAGGTTTAGGTTTTCTCAAGCTTCGGAGTTAGCGTCTCAGGAGGTTAGGGCTTCTGTCTTTCTGAAGCTATAAGGTTTCAATCTCTATTTGTTTCTATGTGTTTCTCTCTGGTCTAGAGGAAAATTTCCTTTGTTTTCTAAAGGTTTTGTGATCTCCATAGGTTGAATATGAATTATGAGATTTATCTAATTTTTTGGAATTTCTGGGGATTTTTTCTAAATTTTTAGGAATTTTTTAAGGGTTTTCCTATTTTTTGTATTTTTTTTGTAATTTTCCTAATTTTCGAAATTTTTTTTTTTGGTGCCTTTTTCTCTCCCATTTTGGGTTAGGGAGATGGGGTATTTATAAAATTTAATTGGTGATTTTTTCTTATTTTTTTGGAATTTTTTCGTAATATTTTGGATTTATCTAGAAGTTTTAGTCTTATCTACATCATCAGATGCGTTGGTTACGTCATCAGCCCACGTATGGGCCTGTCGGGCCCATTACAGCCCTGCCCGTGGCCTGACAATTGGGTCTCACAGGTCCTAAATTGTCATTTGTTACATCTTTTTATCCACATGACCGATTCAGACGATTCTTGGATTGTTGGAAAGCTTTTGGGTTTTATTTCAAATTGAGATAGGATTTGGGTACTTTTGGGATAATTAAATTGAGTTCACTAGGATAATGTCATCATAAGGGTTTAGAAAACCATAGAATTTGCCAGATTTAAAATGGGGTGTCTACAACATGTCAAAAATAAATGAAATTATATTTCTTTCTTTTATTATTCTTAAGGTTAATACCACTTAAAGATTTATTTATATATATGATAATACCAACAACTTTGTCAAATTATTATTATTTTTATTATTTTGACCTAGGACCCGAATCTAAGCTTTGGACTTAAAAACCAGTTGTGGACGACATGTTTAAGAAACAAGCGAAAGCAATAGGTTTATTTTTCTCTTGGCTAAAGATATATGTAAATAAAATTCAACGTGCTGATGAATAATTTGTAAGGTATATAAGACATCTCATACAGGTAGCATGAGGCAATGCCATATGCAAAACAATCGAGGCCAAGAAATCTAAGTGTGGTGTTTGACTACATGGGCAGGGTATATGTGAGATCTCATGCACGTAGGATGAGGCAATGTCACATACAAGGTTATTGAGGCAAAGAAATCTAAGTGTGGTGCATCACCACATTGGTCAGGTATATGAGAAATCCCATGCAAGTAGCATGAGGCAATATCATATACAAGCTATTGAGGCCAAGAAATCCAAGTATGGTTTTTTACCACATTGGTAGGGTATATGTGAAATCCTATGCAAATAGCATAAGGCAATGCCATATACAAGGTTATTGAGGCTAGAAAATCTAAGTGTGGTGCATGACCACTCTGATAAGGTATATGAGAAATCTCATACAGGTAGCATGAGGTAATGCCATATATAAAACCATTAAGGCCAAGAAATCCAAGTGTGGTGTTTGACCACATTGGCAACGTATATGTGAAATTCCATATGAAAAGCATGAGGCAATGCCATGTACAAGGTTATTGATGTCAGGAAATCTGAGTATGGTGTATGACCACATTAATAGGGTATATGTGAAATCCCACGCAAGTAGCATGAGGCAATGCTATATATAAGGTTGTGGAGGCTAGGAAATCTAAAAGTAGTGTGTGACTACACTGGTTGAATATATGAAAATCCCATGTAGAAAGCATGAGGCAATGTCATGTACAATATGTTAAAGGGCCTTCAGGCCAAGTGGGAGTTGTTGGAAATGTGGCCTATCAGGCCAGAAATTCATTTTTTCAATAATGGTACAAAAGCTATATTGAAGTATATGTGAAATCCTATGTGGTTAACATGAGGCAATGCCATATACATTGATTCATTTTTTAGCTTTAATAGGATGTATCACTGGAGAGAAAAACCCAGTATCACTGGAGGGAAAACCCAGTGGTGTGTTTAGATTCCTTGTAAGTTGTGGGAATGCTTAGATGACATCCTGTTATATGAGTCATTAGTGGGCTAATGACAGGTTAGCTCATTACATATGAATAACAATTTGGTGACAACTTGTTAATCCTAATTAGCTGCACTTAAGGGAATTAAGGTAGGAGTTACACTTGGATCTGAACTCATATCGACCATGAATGTGAGATTTATTAAATAAAGGTGTTCTTTATAAAAAAGAGGTTAACCGATCTAGAAAAAAAAGAGAATGATAGAAAAGAGGTGAAGGAGATTCACCAAGAAGACTCTCAAGGTAGCTTGTTACTGGATGGCTTGGTCTATAGGATTTGGTGTGGAACCTTAGGTCCTTCGTGTAATTTAAGGACAGATCTGAGTAAATTATTTAACCATTTTAATTTTATTTATTTGTTATTATTTTTATTGAGACTAACAACCTAGGCATAGAAAACTATCTAATAAGGGTTCTAATAGATCATCCCTTGATGAGGTCAGAGTATTCTTGGATGAGTGAGTTGAGAGATTGTGTGACCCTTATGTGTGATGGTGAACTTGACATATGGGAGTCAAAGCCTCATCCACAAGCCATCACACGACATGCATAATGATACCTATTTCGGAAAAGCAAACCACCTTTTAAGGTGAAGCTTATGCATGTGCGAGAGATACTCCTATGTGCCATAGGAGCAATGGTCGCATTAGGTTTAGGTGATATTGGTACAACCCTAGGGGAGAACTTAAAATCCACAAACTGGGATTATGACCCCTTGGCTTATCAACTATACTTTGGTGACCTGGTAATGGGCCCCTGTATAGACTGTAGGTCATATGAAACACTGAGTCGGTTTGATAAAGCAAGTGTGAACCATAGTCCACAGTTGAAGGTGAACAGCTCCAACATTTATTTATTTAATTTCTAGACCGTATGGATCTTTTTCTCATATAATAAATTTAATTATGTTTGTTTTAATGATATATGATTTTTAGAATTACTATTTGAATTTTTTAGATCTCTGGATATTTTATTTATCAAATTTGGATTTATAAAAATAGATATATTGATTTTAGATTGATTTAAATATTCAAATTTGATTTTATAGTTTTTTAAAATCATATAATTAATTTTAATAATTTTAATATTATATGGGAGGCCCAATATGTTAATCGATCCACCCTTGCATGTGGGTGGGGCCAATGAAGTACCACCTAAGGTGGCACACCCCACCCTAATGAAACATTCCTTATGTTAGTTCAAGTTTTCGTTTGAAGATAAAGTGTTGAAGTGTTTTGGAAAGATTTTGCCTTGATGAAGCTTTCAAAGGGTTTTTGGAAAGTATGAGGAGGTTTTTACATAATTTTGGTAAGCACTATATTATAAATGGAATTATTTTATTTAATTTTTATTGATTGAAAAATGGTTTAGGAATGTAAGATAAATGTTCTAGCACATTCCATATTGTTGATGGCCCAACTATGAAATGGAGGGCTCAAATCTCTCACCCCACAAGTCACCCAAGATACTTATTCAATCTCATAAGAAGAAGCAAGCCAAAGAAAATCTTGAGAAACCCTAATCTTGTTCAATCACTATAAAAGGTGATTGATCCCTACACAAATCTTTACACCTTATCTCTTGCACCTAATTCCTATCTCTCTTCATATTCCACAAAAGGGGGCACGCCCCACTCTCTCACCTTTGATATCTCTCTCTTGGTGGTTCTCTTCACTCTTTCAAGATCTCTCATCTTTCCTTGGGGTTTTAGACTAAAGAGTTGTAGTAAAAAAGAGAAGTATTTCTATCAAACTATGTTGTTAAGGGGATTCACCTAAGAGTTTGAGATTTGTGATAAAGGAGTTCATAGTTCCAATAGAGGGCGTGACCTAAATTTCTTTCCTAGTTGAGATTGAAA